>NW_010127148.1:7974-8202 GCF_000699245.1 Pterocles gutturalis | reverse complement strand
AGCCCGTGGCTGTAGCCCCGCACCGGGGTGCAAGGGGGTGAGAAGGACCTCCGGCCCACCGCCAAGTACAGCTGCCTCCCCTTTCTTGGGCATGGCGGGAAACCCTTACTAGGGAGAAGGCTTCCCTTTGAGAAATGGAAACGATTTTGGGTCTTGATGGTTTTTTCTGACATGTAAAAGGCTGCCTTTGCTGCCATCGCGCCCGCTGGGTGTATGCTGAGGAAAGAG
>NW_010127148.1:0-7956 GCF_000699245.1 Pterocles gutturalis | reverse complement strand
ACCTGTGAGGGCAGCTTGGAATAGGAGAGGACCCTGGTGAGCAGGCGCTTCCTCCAGTCCCCTTCTCTGCCTCAGGAGCTCAGTGGTTTTTGCAAGCCCATTTTGCTGTCTCCAAAGGCAATGTGTAGGAGGAGCATGTAGCCATGGGGGTTGTGTTCTGAACCTCAGGGACCAGTGCTTTCTCTAGCCCTCTCTTACTGGTTTGCTCCCAGAACTAAGAGACCACAAAGGAACCATAAATCATTGAAAGGATGAAATGTGTGCTATCAGAGAATATTACAATGGTTTCCACCCCCTCTCGCTGCTGGGCACAAATACCCAGTGCATCTGGGACATTGCTGAGTGCAAAGGGGTCCCTGGCACAAGACCAGTGGCAAGAAGTGATGCCTCTCCCCAGAGCAGTAGCAAGGGCACAGACGCCTACCGTGGCTTCCCAGTGTCCCTGGGTCCCCGTGGTGGTAAGAAAGACCCCTGCTGAGGCCCATAGTCACAGAAGGGAAGATCACCCCTTTTCTGGCTTTTAAGCTGCTGCGACACTGGCGCTGCCTCTGCACTTAGAGCTTGGGTCTTACTGTTTAACAATATTCGTTTCAGGTGAGGTCTGACCGGGAAAAGTTTACAATCATGCTGGATGTAAAACATTTCTCTCCTGAAGACCTGAGTGTGAAGATTATTGATGACTTTGTGGAAATCCATGGCAAGCACAGTGAAAGACAGGTAAGTGGAAGTGACAGTGCTGGCAGAGCAACTGGGGAGTTGAGATCAGTTTTCTTTCTTTCCAATGGTCCCTAGCTGAAGGAAAAAAAAAAAGAATATATCAGAAGAAGGAGTTATTTATCAATTGTCATTATTAGCATGGCCCGTTCCCATAGACCCCCAACCAGATATCTGACAATAACGAGCTAATCCACTCCTCTTTTGTTTATTTTCAATCATCATCTTCCATAATCGTCAGATGACAATGTCCATTGTTCACTAATAACACTGGACCAGACAAAGAACATCATCTGGCGCTGCTGAAGCATGGCTGAGCTTTCATAAGCCAGAATTGTTAGTGAAAACAGAGTTTTCATATGCTGATCTAGGAGAGAAAAGCAAGAGCAAACAAGACAAAAGAAAAACAACTGAGTGCCTCAGGCTTGGAAACTTTTAACATGTATGTCATGGAAATATCTGTGGGGGTCGAAAAGTGAATTATACCAGCAAGGGTTTAATTCTTCTCATACACATTTTTGGCCAGACAAAGCTCTAGCCTGGAAACAGTATGTATTTTTTAATATAGTTATTTTTTTTCCAGAGGAAGAGAGCAGCAGTTTTCATGACTGACTTAAAAAATATTACATTTCTCATTCTTTTTGGCCAAAAAAATGGGGTCCAGGATTGCGTGCTTTGGCTGACACAGCATTGCTGCCTAGTAAGGAAATACATGGGTGCACATATGTGCATTGCTTTTACCTTCACAGAACCCCAGACTTTCTCTCCAACCATCCTTTGAAATCGGAGGCTGCGACAGGGCCGCTGTCCAAATCAGATCCCAACCTATAATATGGCCAAAATCACACCCTGCTGCTCTGCTCAGCTCTTGCATCATCAGGGGTATCACAGGGGGACACCTGCCCCTACAAACCTGGTAAAATAGATTAAAAAGCAGAGATGCGCATGGCGATACTGGCAGTACAGTGCCATGATAAGCCAGGGTGGATGTGGACATCCCCACCCTGATAGAGATGGGGAGTCAGGCAGAGGGAGGCATGGTGTGGTCCCAGGGGGTTTCTGATGGGCCTCCCCCCTTACCCTTTTGCCTCTCAGGATGACCACGGCTACATCTCCCGCGAATTTCACCGCCGGTACCGCCTGCCTGCCAATGTGGACCAGGCTGCCATCACCTGCTCCCTGTCCAACGATGGCATGCTGACCTTCTCGGGCCCCAAGGTCCCCTCCAACATGGACGCCAGCTACGCCGAGAGGCCCATCCCTGTGTCCCGGGAGGAGAAGCCCACCTCTGCGCCTTCTTCCTAAGCCCGCCTGCCGCTGGGGTACACAGGCTGCCACTGTCTGCAGGTCACATTCCCAGGGCCATTGCATAGATATCAGTGAATACCTAGAGGGGTTTATTTTGTTGCCCTCCCTCCTCCCCTGTGTTTCTTTCTTTTTTTTTTTTTCCCCTTTCTTTTGGATGGGATGAGGGGCTGGGTGAACGTCTGGTGGACTTTGAAGCTTAAACTTGCGAGCTGTGCTGTGGGGATGGCATGGATGGCATGTGCTGCCACGCTGCCGTACTTGCTGAAAGGGTCTTTGTGGGGTGCTTTAGTCCATAACCACCATCAGGTAGGAGGGAGTGTAAATGTGACACTGGCTCCTGGTGCACCAAGTCTTGAGGTGAGGCTTGGAGCAGGGGAAAAGCCCTACAGACTTGCTCTACCCGATGCAGAGTTAAACTGCTTACTCTTAAAAAAAAAGCAACAGAGCCAAGTCCCACACCTGAGATCCTGCGTGCATGCGGTGAATGTGCCATGAGTTCCTTGCAACCATGGGAGAAATAATAATGTTTTACCGTCAGGGGTTGCAACGTATATCTTTTTTTCAGCCAAGCGTTGAAGTGTATCTGTCCACACCACTACCCTGTCGTTTCCTTTAGGGACAACTGGCATGAGGACAAGCTTGTCTTTCCCCTGTCTTACTAGGCCCTCGGGGGAGAGAGGGGGGCTCGCTGCTGTTCAGAGGCTTCACATCCCCAACCAGCTCTCCCCAGCCTGTGCATAACACACCATGTCCCTGGCTCTCGCTGTAATTCTAGGGTAGCTCCACCTCTTCCACTGATATCTGGCACTCAATCTGAGAACGTGGTCTGTGGCGGTCAATAAAGAGATATAGGAAACACGCAATTGGCTCTGGGGGTTTCATTTGTTCCTTTCTAAAGCTTTTGAAGTTGAAAGATTAGTGTGGTGCCTAGCACTGCTTGTAGGAAGTGCTTTCCACCACTGGAAGTACATTTTGTGACGATGTCTTGCCCTTTCTTTCGTGTTCCTGTTATCCTTCATGCAAGCAAAACAAAAGGATCAAAAAAAGAACAAAATACAACAGCCCAACAACCATGCGATTTCTTAAGTTCATTGCCATCAGTAAAGATGGCAATGCAGACCTCATTTGCGTGATATGATGTGAAGGATTTAATCTGAAATTAACAATTAAAGATGTTTGATGGCAGGGCAGGTAGGGTGTAGGTACTAGCTCTCCCTGCAATTGCCAAGCATGAAATCCATGGCTCCCAAGCTTGCATAGATGTGAGCACTCAAGACAGTAGGTTTCAGCACTTATGCTTGACTCAAATAGCTTTCCACGCAGATGGAAATCTGGGGTGTTTAGGAAAAGCATAGCATCACTGGTAACCCTCCATTCCTGTAATTAATCCCATAGATAAAATGAGCTTGGACAGTGAGTGCTTTTCGTCTTGGTAGAGGTCTTCACATCTGAGACCTGCAATGTGAAGTGGAGATTCTGACCCTGGCTTCTGCTTCCCCAGGAGCAGATATAAGTTTGTCTCAATTGACATGTCTCTAGGTGCTCTTGTATGACACCTACGAAACAAGGCAGAGCAGTAACAAAACAAGTGCATCCTTCCCAGGAAAGAGCACAGGTCCATGCCCTCATTGGGGGGTGAGGACAGTTGGAAAAAGAGTGTTTGCTCTGCCAAAATGACAAGCCCACCAACCTCTTCCCACTTCCTGATGATTAGCTGTGAAAATGAGAGAAAATATATGCAGAGTTTTTTTCTCATGGCATAGTTTAAATATTAATATGAGGCATAAACCCAGAAGATCTGGGCCTATTTAAAATTAAAAAGCACTTTCTTCTGCCACATCTATCCCAAAACCCAGCAAGGGCTGGGATTCAGGAGTAAGGACATTGCCCCTTAATCTGGAGACAGTGAATGTGCCCCAGGACTCAGCCCTGTCCCCTGCCTGAACCCCCCTGAGGCTGGGGGTGCTGGGAGTGTTACTGGGACCAGTTTTTGTGCCAACGGGGAGCCTCCTCCTCTCCTCCCACAGCATACATGTCCAGAGCCTGCTGGGGCTGGGGTGGCTGGGGGGGAACCAGGAAGAGGGAAGAAGAGAGGCAGGGCTGCAGGAGGGGAGAAGTGCGTCAGAAGAAGGGCAGAGAGGGAAAGGAGGGACATTACTGTCTGGTAATTAGACAGTAAGGAATCCCCACAGCATCTAACATTATTTTAAACCTACTTTTTGCTGTGATTAATTACTGGACAATCCCAAGGCTCTCTACCAAAAAAATGTGCAGCCTTTTGCATTTTCACATCCAGGGGAAAGGTGTGAGTGAGCGTGTTGGGGAAATGGCAGTTTTGTACCAGGAGGGAGCCATTACTACAGGCAGGGAAAGGGCATTTTAACAGAAGCTGCCTCTTGCTGCTTTGCTGTTTTGCCTGCCACTCACGGCTCCCTGCCCTCTGCTCCTTTCCCATCAGAGGCATCTCCCAACCGGAGCCTCAGTGCCTCCCCGCCATGTGCTGACATCTCTCTCCTTCCTGACACAAACTCAGCGAAGCCAGGAGGAGAAAAAAACCCAAAAGCCAGCCCCAAACATTTAGCCCTCCTTCAAACCTCCTGGAGATGTGAAAACAGGGAAACATATTTTGAGCGTGATCTTTGTGCAGATGTTACCTGCAGGTGTTTTAGCAGTGTGTGTGTCTGTCTGTCCCATGAAATGACATTTGAACAATTTTTGGACCCCTTTTTCTGTCTGGATAGCAGAAGGTGAAAGTTTAGATGACAGGAAATCAGGGCAGGTTTGAGGCAAGCCGGGGAGCCGTGCAGAGGGGGCAGCGGCTTGGCAGGGGCTCTGGTGCTGCAATGCTGCGGGTGCCAAAGGACCTGTACAGCCCCTTGCTTCTGGAGCAAATCCTGGGGACGCCAGACCTCAACTGCCTCACTGCCCTGAGAAGAGCTGATTTTAAAGCCCTTTGCAATTCATCAGCTAATTAAAAACATCAGCAGCTGCTAAATGTCTCTGTGAGGACACCCCGGGGAGCTGGTGGTGTTTTGTGTAGGAAGGGGAACAAGTTGCAAACCTGTGTCCTTTCCTGCGCTCTGGCACACCAAAGGGCTCCCTTTGACGCCACTGTGGGTTTCAGCATCTCCCCAGAGAGACAGACACCCAGGGCACAAGGCTAGCAGGCACATGGACCCAAAGAGGTTTGCACAACTCTGGCTTTTATTGGTTTCTGATTGATTTGCAAGTTGGTCAGTGTTACATAAAGATGAGGAGTAGTCTGAAAGTTTACCAGCATTTTTCCTTTTTTTTTTTTTTTTTTTTTTTTTTGCTTCCCCTTTTAAAGCAAATTCTGTTACATGCAACCATTGTAACCTCTCATCTCCTTGGCAGCGTCATCAACATTGGGGCTCTGCCACAAAAAACCAGTAGCTGGCTCCACTGGCAACAAAAGGGCCTCCAAACACACCCAGAACCCCCCAGTATTCTCTCAAAAGCATGTAACACTGACACACCTCTACAGTTTATTGCGGTTGTGTCGGACACATAGATTTGGGAAACACAGCCAGAGGAGACTGCCATGGTGTAAGCTCTGCCGGCCCAACCTGGACTTTGTCATTCTCGTGTGACCCATGGCCAGGACTGGCTTGGAAAACCACAAGCTCATGTGAGAAGAGCAGATAACTGCCAAGCCCCTCATTTTCCTAGCTCCTGATCCAACTGTGGGGCTTTTCCCAGGGAAAAGGCAGTTGGTCCTTACCCAGGCCACACAGCAGGGCTGGAGCCGGGGCAGTCCTCTCCTAGCTTGGGTCACGTGGCTGATACTTAGCTTGCAATTGACTGGTTCTTTAATGGAAAAATGTGAGGTTGGGACATGGTGCAGGTGTTTGTGGCATATCTTAAGAGCACAGCACAAGGTGGGTAAAAATGAAATCTCAGTTGGAGAGGCTGAGGCAAGATGATGGAGTGATGTAAGTCAACCAAAACTCAGGAGACTTGTCCTTTCATCAAAGGCCATCCTCCAGCTGTCTTGCAGAGACCTACCACAAACCACAAGGGCCCTGAACTCTTCAGAAAGTCATCCTTCTGCTCAGGAAGGGTGGACTTAGTCCAGCCTGGAGGAGCTGCCCTGCCTCAGCAGAGGCGCGGACAGCTAGGCAGGGGCTTGGCAAAACCTGATGCTGCTGGGGAAATCCCTGCCAACCACCGCATATCGCCCCGTGGCTCTGCCTGACATCCTGCCTGCCTTGCCCTTTCGCAGCCCACGTTCTCCCAGACTGCTGTGGGGACAGGATGCTAGCTGGAGCTGCCATCACTGCTATGTTGGGGGAGCTGTAAATCAGGGGGGTGCCCCCATGGAGGGGGCGTGGTCAGGGGGACACACTACCCACCAGCGCAGGACCTCTGGGAGAGCCATCAGCTGCTGCCTACAGCTGTCTGGCATGCCTGGCAGGGTGACTGCCTCCTCCAGCGTGCTGGGGAGCACACAGCCATAGATCATAGAATCATAGAATCATTAAAGTTGGAAGAAGACCTCAAGGATCATCAAGTCCAACTGTCAGCCCACACCACCTAACCCACTAAACCAGCACCACAGCTACATGTTTCTTGAACACCTCCAGGGATGGTGACTCCACCACTTCCCTGGGCAGCCTGTTGCAATGGCTGATTACTCTTTCAGTGAAGAAATTTTTTCTAATATCCAGCCTAAACCTCCCCTGGCACAACTTGAGGCCATTTCCTCTTGTCGTATCACTTGTTACTTTAGAGAAGAGGCCAGCACCTCACTACAGCCTCCTTTCAGGTAGTTGTAGAGAGTGATAAGGTCTCCTCTCAGCCTCCTCTTCTCTAGACTAAACAACCCCAGCTCCCTCAGCTGCTCCTCCTAAGACCTGTGCTCCAGACCCTTCACCAGCTTCATTGCCCTTCTCTGGACCTGCTCCAGCACCTCAATGTCCTTCTTGTGGTGAGGGACCCAAAACTGAACACAGGATTCAAGGTGCGGCCTCACCAGTGCCGAGTGCAGGGGCACAATCACTTCCCTGGTCCTGCTGGCCACACTATTGCTGATACAGGCCAGGATGCCGATGTGTCTCCTTGGCCAGGCAAGGAGATGATGTGGGCTTTAGCACAGGAGCTCTTTGAAATCCTGACAGAAATGAGCAGCGCTTCCTGCTGTGCCCATTGCCCACTCTCAAACCACAGTGTGCAAAGAAGTGATCTCCCTAAACTGCAGTGATGGTAAGGTCCAAGGGAGGTCCAAGGGCCTCCAGCTGGTACATGTCAATGGGCTGCTGTGGGGTGGGGGGAGAGACGCAGCTGCCCCTGGGGTATAGGCAGAGGCTGATCTGCAAGTTCCTGGAGACTAGTGCAGGGACTCTCCTCCTTAAAGTGCTCATTGCTTCCAGTGTGGGCTGCAGTATCTTGCTGGAGCTATTTTGGGATTGTTACTCAGTCTGTGTGAGAGTCCAGAGGTAGAGAGGCCCTGCGTGGTGTAAGCCCAGCACACGACCTCTCGAGGGGCTCATGGACAGGGTGCCGTTGCATGAGGTGGTCTACTGTGTCCCAGGGGAACCAGTGGCCCAGATGGCAGTTGGGCCCCTGTTGGGAAGAAGGGAATTTCCATGCTTTGCTTGCAGTGCTTTCTCTGTGACCATTTCATAGTTGGTTGATTATTTCATTAGCCTCCTGTCAGGGGAAGAGGCACACAGCTTATATCACGGTCTGCTCTGTCTTTGAGGCCATCAGTGTAGTAAAGACCTGAACACACATGTACTTCAGAGTACACAAAACTTAGAATATCTAACATAATATTTGCACATGCAGAGTTTTATTTCCTTGATGCCTTAAATGCTATGCTCAGGGATGCCGTACCAAAGAATTTTTACATATTCATCCAACCATTCCTCCTTTCTTTCAAACAAACGGCCCTGGCCTGGCACCTCGGTCCTC
>NW_010127147.1:898-11717 GCF_000699245.1 Pterocles gutturalis | reverse complement strand
GAATGCCATGCATTTGTATTCGTGCCTCTCTTAGTCATGGCTTCATGTAATTTCAAGAGCTTATTCTAACTCAGGGATAGGGGAATGATATGAAACATGACTGTCCAGCCACATAGAACGTCAGTGCTTCGATGTATACTCACAATGTGAGATCAGATTATTGCTGAGATAGAAAATAGTTGGGGAGCCTTCTGCAGAAATACACGCTATTAAGTCTTTTACCAAGGAATTTAAGAAGAGAAATAAAAGCTTCCCTGAAGGTCTCTTACATGCCATGTCCTCCTCAGTCTCCTCCCTGCTTATTTGGAGCAGTGTTGCCAGGCAAACATGAAAGTGGGAGAACCAAGCCCAGACTGGTCAGCTGCCAAGTGCTGGGGCCTCTGACTCAAGCTTGGACAGCTATAGGGATAATTAAAATTCTCCCTGTGCTCACTTATATTCCTGTAAATCTTTTTTGTTGAATCTTTACAACAAAGTAGGATGGCTGTATGGGAAATAAATACACTCAAGCCCTGAAAAAATACAGCTGTAGTCTTAGGTCAGCTAATCAGCTAGACTTCTGCAAGGTTTTATTTTAGTTTAGGGATAAGCCTTCTCCCACCTCTGATTATTTTAAACATTAAGCATTGATGTATGGAACAGAAATGTGTCAGCATGATGGACATCTTTTGTTTGGTCCTTAAGGCAGCGTTCATTAATAGCAGCTGTACAGATCAGCCCGTGCCGTACGGAGTCTATCATGCGGGACATCCTGGGTTTGCTCTGAGAGGCAAAAGCATTCACGCACTCACTCTGTCCGGCCGTGCTGCCACCACACCTCTGCTGTCACAGTGCTGTCGATGCTGCAGTTACCCAAGAGGCATTTACTAACAAAATGCAGAGCATCCTCGGTGTTTTAGTCATGTGTTTTGCATTCCTCTGTGTCCAGTTAGAGGTGTGAATCCCCATCCTTCCCTCGAACGTTCTTTCATCTGGGGTCAGTGCTGGAAGGCTGTTGGTATACAAGCAAACCTGCCAAAACCAACGCTGCTTGGGTTGCGTTGCACAGGGGTGAACTGCGCCGTCAGCAGCAGGAGGAGAGGCTTTGCAGGGGGCCGGCGGGGTTCGCACCCTCCCCAGCACTGCCAGGGCTCGGGGTGGGGGAAGCACCAGAGCCTCAAGGGAGGCTGGAGGCCAGCGGGCTGGTGGGGAGAGTCGGTGTTACAGCAGACGGAAGGAACAACAACCATAAAAGAAGGAAAGCTGGGTGGACTTCTCAGGACTGCTGGCCGGGCTGCCGGCAGCCCCATGCACTGCTGTGTGGATGGTCAAGGTTTGATAATTGGCTCAGGTGCGAGCTCCCAGGCTGGCAAGATAAGCAGCGCTCTGTGGATCCTGTAACTACAGCTGCTCAGGAGGGAAAGGGCTGTGCAGTGCTCTCGAGGGAGCGCTCACAGTGGTGTTTCCCTATTTGCTGTCACAGAAGGAAGGCAGGCACCCCAGAGCACAAGTTATGTTCTGCCTCTTTTAGCAGCTCCCAACTGTCCGCCTTCACTCACGGAACATACCACAGAGACACTTTGTCCTTACCACAGACATAACCCAGAGGAGCTCTGTCATGCAAAATTGATCCCCCAAATCAATGAAATATGTGTGTGTTTGAAGAGGTGAGATATTTTTATGATCTTGCTGGATCAGACTAGCAGTGCAATAGCATTTTATAGTTAGGTGCATATAGCATAGTAATTAAAGAGCCGTTTCTGTGAATGTTATGGTAATGTTGGCGAGTTAAGTGGTGGGAATTGCATATAAGTTTTCCGTTCTTAAATTTGTTATAAAAAATACCCATAGTCAATCGAATATATTTATGTTGTACCAGAGATTTTTTTTGCTACTAGAACTAAACAAACCAGAGTTTGATTTCAGATTGTTTTGACGTGACCATGTACTGCAGTTCCGTGGGTCATTTGCCACATCAAGAAAATGCAACAAACCTCTCACAGATTGAATTCTTCTTTTCTTTTTTCTTGTCCTTCCACAGATCCTTAGAATTTGCACAAGATACACACCAGAACAAGATACCATGACCTTTTCAGATGGCCTTACGCTAAACCGAACTCAGATGCACAATGCTGGATTTGGCCCACTGACTGATCTTGTGTTCACGTTTGCCAACCAGCTCCTGCCCTTGGAAATGGATGATACAGAAACAGGTCTCCTTAGTGCCATCTGCTTAATCTGTGGAGGTATCGTACAGCATGAACTCGGATGCGTTTGAAAAGGACAGACATGATAAGATCTTAATTTATGTTTTACTTGTTTTACTTTACCTGTACCAAAACACATCTATAAAAAAATATTATTATTATATATGTTATATAAACCACTTAACACTAAAGGTTTGTTCTCCACAGGTGATAGTTACTGGTTTTATTACTGATATTTTTTAAATTAATTGAATCATTCTATCAAGCAAACAATCCGATTGTTTGCCTGTTAAAGGACTACAGGATATATCCTGTTGCAATTTTTTATACGCAGTGTATGGGGTACTTGTATGAATGGCCTTTGTTTACAGCCAGATACCTGTTATGCAGCTTTTACTCATAAATAAAATTGTTTGTGTGTAGTTAATATTCATACAAGGAGTCATTGGTCATAACTTTCTTAGGAAAAAAAAATAGATTATACTTCAAAATTAGCATAGTGGCACTGATGACATGATTGGGGTGGCTGTTTACATCTGGAAAGGGACATTGTCAAGTAAAATCATGTTTTTTAAATACAAAAAGCAAAGTCTCAGATCATTTCCAAAATCCTCTGCGAACTTCTGTTACTTTAGTCCCCTAGTCCCTCTTCTCCTTTGCAAAATCTGGACTAGCAATAGAAACATGTCTTATATTGTTGAAATACAAACTCAATGCTTTTAGAGAATGTTTAAAAAGCAAGAGTCAGTCTTTGTTGACAGTGCCCCTTTAGTACAAAATCCTTCCGATTTGATGTGTCTCTAACCATAACCCATCAAAAGCATTGATGGGTTCTGGGATGTCATTAACACATGGCTGGTGCATTTATGGGTGACTGTTGTCACTCAAGCTAGCACTGCCATCTGCTGACACCTGATGGTAACTCACTTTATTTTAGTATTGATATAAAAATAAATTAGCTGTAATCTCTTTGTGGATGTAGGTATCTTATCAATGACACATCATACAAAATTAATTCTGAAATATTGTTTCCAGCAAGGTGTCTTCCCTTGGAGAGGGAGACACAAGAGCAAAGTGGTAATTCTGGACCACTCAAATGACAAACCTTTCCAGTCACCATGGAAAATGAATTGAAGTTTTAGAAAGCCATGGTTTGTCCTTTTCCCACAGAATATTCACTACAGAGTGTGGGTCATAAGTGGAGAAAAAGATGAAAGTAATGGAGGAGCTTCTGTGATTTGGAGTTTGTCAGCAAAAAATATTTAAAATCATATGAGTGATATACTTTTCTACAGATCGCCAGGACCTTGAAGAACCAACGAAAGTGGATAAGCTTCAGGAACCGTTGCTTGAAGCACTGAAAATTTATATCCGAAAGAGACGACCCAACAAGCCTCATATGTTCCCAAAGATCTTAATGAAAATCACAGATCTTCGTAGCATCAGTGCAAAAGGTACAGTGTCTCCCAATAATTCAGCAATAGCATCAGCGTTACATTTCAGAGGAAACTGGCCTACAGACCTGGGTGGTTAATGTTTTAATATATCTGAGAAAGGCCCTTGTGCCCTTTCTCTTCCCTTCTTCTGTATGTAACTCCTGTGCTTAAATCGATTCTGCTTTAAATGCACATGGTGCTACATTCTTCATGCAACTTACAGTGACAGTGATGTCTTAGGTGTAAGTAGGTTAGCAAATCATTAACATAAACTCATTGTTAGTCAAGTTAAGACAAGATAAAACCCAGAATTAAACCTTCGTTAATGTTTACAAGGGGGTGCAGGTCAGCATGTACTTTGTATCACTAATGACTTTCAAAAAGCAAAGTCTGTTTACAGACAGCAGAAAACACTTGTGCATGAAAAAATACCCCTAGACTGCAGTCTGACGTACTGAAGATTTATAATTGATTTGATCCAGGATTTTGGAGATTCAGCACCACTAATCCAAATTAACTGTGCTTACACATGGATCAGTTGTGGTTTAACATTTATGTAGTCTTTATGTGATTGACTGATCACATGAAATACACAGAGTCTAAACACTGTCACATAAATTCTCTAAAGCTTGGGTATAGTTGAATGCTTCCATTTCATCAGAGAGGTCCCTCCCTGCTCCATGCTTTGGCCCTTGAGGGGTACAGCCCAGGGTGAGCTGGGCAGCGGTTCTTGAAGTACCAGGAGACAGTCAGCAGTGCTCATTAGCAGCCTCTGTGCATGCCCGTTCTGCCCTGGGCTGTGGCTGCTCCTTTCGTTTGTGTACCCCCGTATCTCCCCAAGCCCCGGTTTCATAGATGTTCACCTCCAGACTTCTGGGGAGCTGTATAAGAGCTGGACCAGCTTGAGTACCGAGAGTCTGAAGTGCTACAGTTCTTACTTTTTACAGTGGTTGCTGCAGTTCCACTCTCTTTTTATGCTTGTCCAACTACAGATTTGCTACCCCCGATAGATAAGCAACCACATGAGCTTTTATGTACAGGTACCCATGTAGCTATAGATTGGATTTATGGCTTTGAAAAAATTTCATTTGGCATGCTTTTTGAGAAGACTTCAGGGGAAAAAACCTAGCAGTTAAATCACTCCAATAAAAACACTTGTTTTACATTAGAACCTGAACTGTTACACTTTAAACAACATATATCTAAGTTAAAAGATTAAGCTATAGACATGTTTTTATAAAAAGAAGTGAGCAATTTAATTGGATTGATTAGTACCAAAAGAATAAAGGAAGGGAACGGAAACACCAGGGCCGGAAGAAAAAGTATCCTAAAAGGAACCACTTATCAGGTTATCTAAAGTTTGCAATTTACGCTCAAGTAAAGCAAGCTCCCTCTAACTGAATCTACAAAATGAACTTACAGCAGTACTGAGCTATAAAAATGTTTAGGGGAGCCCTTTCCTTCAACTGTTCTTGCTGGTGGGAAATCTATTTCCACTTTCCTGCTTCTTTGCCAGAGCCCTCCAGCCCCTCAAGAACATGGCTCTGTCTCTTTATGTTCAATGCACAAGAAAGGATCCTTCTTCCATTCTGACAAAAGTATTTAACTTTAATTATATCATTAATGTTTTGTAGTAGAACTAAATCATACCAAAGGACTGGTGATGTCCTGGAGGGGAGGTGTGTCTTGAGTTTCATTTGAAAATATGCATATTAGAAGATAATGACTTTTGATGGTACATGACCCCTGAAAGCAATTGCCAAAGTAAGCATGAACCAAAAAGACCGAAAATGTCTCCTTATGCTAGAGTTCCTTATACAGCTATGTTCTGCCGTGGCATTGTAAGTATTGTAACTAAAGCAGTAAGCGTTCATGGGACTGAAGGAAGAGACCATCGTCTGAGTTCTCTTACCCAGTATTAAACTGGAAGTTTGCAAGACCTGAAAAAATGACTGTAGCTCTACACCAGAATAACCACACAAACACTTGATGTTGCAGCTGAGCTGCGTAACAGCAGAAAGCAGGTCGTGAATGGACCAAATTCAGTTCCTAAGCACTGCTCTGACTACAGATGGTTTCAGAGAAGATCTCAGCATAATTCTGCATTAATTTATTTCCAATTATACTGCTTGCCTTTTTGTTCCTAACAGTTATATAAGAAACTTTTTAATCAGCATTCACTTGGAAAGTTGGTCATTGCCTTTGTAGATGATTTTTGAAGCTCCTTGGTTAAGGCATGAACACAACCCCCTCTGGGGTTACCCCTGTGGCTGCCAGCATGCTCTCTCCACACATGCACTGCATCAGCACAGATAAGCAGGATTTATCCAAATGTTCTCTGCTCTGGAATGCGTCTTCAATAACCAGGCTATTTTCTCTTCAATTTTTGTCTCTTCTTGCCTTCCTTTATATTTAAAAAGCACAGATTCCTATTCCATTAGACTCAAATTTTAATATGATGAGGAATCCTATGCAATGTTAGACCAGATATTTGAATGCTCAGGTTTGTGGCTATAATTGACTGACATTGTCCTGATAAGAAAAATCTTTTTCTCATCAGCAGCAAAATATGTAAAGCACATTCATGCCTCAGCATGGAACAGAATCTTTACTGTATTACTCTCACGTTATTTGAGGTGTAATTCCAAAGCACTCCTGTCTTTATGGTCCTTGCCACTCAGTAACCCAGTGTTTAACTCACTTCCAGGCCTTCAAATGTATCACTTCTTCACAACAGAATGTTGCCCTTAAGTAGTGAAGTTGTGTTAGTGTCACTGCTGCTGTTCAGGGCTCCCTGAACGCTGCTTGCCTACCCCTACGAGCAGCAGCAGGGTAGGGCAACCGCAGCAGCCAAGCCCTCCTGCTTTACAGATCAGGCTTCTCCCGGTAACAGCCTTTCTTTTCACCAAGAAGTTTTGTCCATCCAGCATTTAAGGATTCCGCTTTGCAGGAACCTATTAATCCCTCAGAGTTTGCTGCTCAGGGTCAGACACGGTATGAGCTATTTTTTTAAATGCAGGCTTCCACCCGTGCTGTCCCACTGCACACTAACAGAGCACAGCGCTTCCTGGGAGCACCCAGCTGATGGCATGTGCAAGTTACGAGTGAACTGTGCGGCATCTGCCTGCTCATAACAGTCTTCCCGCTACACCTGCCATGTTCAAGCAGCCTTAACATCTTAGGAGTATCAGGTGCTTTTTTTTTTCCCCCCCTAAACTAGTATTAGTTGTTGGCTCCCAGTCTGAGTAGTCAGGATTTATGTAGTAATTTTGTTTAATCCTACACACAGTAGCCTGCAAAGCCATCTCTGTGTAAAAAATACCCGTTGTTATGCTTGACAAGGCAAAACACTAAACAGTTAAGAAGTCAGGTGTAAACGGTATTAGTGTTTCTGTGTACTTTTGTGGTTAATTAGCACAAAAGAAGCTGCCTGAAAACTACAGAAGGCAGCTTCACAAAAAAAAGTATCCATTTGCCTGGACTTGTTCTTTTATAAAACAATTGTTTGTTACTATATGGGAAAGAAATGTACTGACTTAGATCGCTGCAGTTCTCTTCCAGGATTCGCCTCACCTATTTAACACAAATCAGCCAGAATTTTTGTATTTCTATAGTCTTTGCAGATCCAGTACAGATTAAAAACTGTAAAGTGTATTCCAATTTAGATCGTATTTTTTCAGTATCATTTAATGCTGTTTTCTTTCCTTCCATGAAAAGAAGCAATTTATCCAATTTACCTGTATTGTAATATCAGTTGCTATCTCATAATGTTAAATTAATTTGTTAACAAGTATTCATCTAACTCCTTTATTTTGTAATGAATAAAGTAGTTTGCTTATGTAATTTTGTGTGTAAGCAGTATAGAAGGAGACACCAAATCCATTAAAATAACCTACCCTGAAATTACTACTGCTGATGCTAACAAAAAGGAAATCGTACAAACCATACTGATGGAAAGGACTTTTTGTTTTCTTTTTAAAGGTGCAGAACGTGTCATTACATTGAAAATGGAAATTCCTGGATCCATGCCACCTCTTATTCAGGAAATGTTGGAGAACTCTGAAGGACATGAACCACTGACACCAACCTCAAATGGAAATACTGCAGAACACAGTCCCAGTATCTCGCCTAGTTCAGTGGATAACAGCAGTGTCAGTCAATCCCCTCTGGTGCAATAAGACATTTTCCAGCTACTTCAGACATTCCTAACACCTTATGTACAGGGATGAAAAGCAAGAAAAACATTTTTACTGCTGCTTAGTTTCTGGACTTGATATATATCTATATATGTGTATATATATAGATAAAAACTCAACAAGGACCAAGAAATTTTCATATGTATCGATATATACTCCTTGCTGTTTAAACTCTTAAACCTAGAAAATGCAAACTTTTGAAACTTTAAATCAGCCATTTCATGCAAAAAAATAGTTAAGCTTCTGTTTTCTCCTCTGAACATTCAAGATTGCATGGTGACAAGACAGTTCTCAAACTTTAAATTCTGGTTGCATTTCTGATGACTTTGTACATACAAATGTATGGCTGTACTTTCTATACTGGATGTTTGGTGCTTTCCTTTTGTCTCTCATACCTAAACCGATCAAGACACCAACCATATGAAACAGACTACTGTACACATCCAGAAAAGGAAGTTTAAAGGACCATCTGATTTAGTTTAATATGAAAACTTGCCTCTGATGCCCTCAGTTAGCATCTCCTTCCTTGTAAAAAGTATACAAAAATTCACTGCACTAGCAGAAAAGACATCAGTATCAGCATTAACTGCCAGATCAGTTATTCAGATGTCATTTGTTCCACTGTTAAATGTCACTTTAAAATTTAAAGAAGTTGTTTCTTACCTGGCTGGTGACCTAGCTACACAATTAACTATTACATTTCTACAGTAATGATAGCCTTCAAGGCAGAAACACTTTTCAGTGTTACCATGTTTTTGTTTACTTGTTCACAAGCCATTAGGGAAACTTCATGGGATGATAACGCATTTACAGCTTTTGAATTGGCGAGGCTAGGGTAGTTCCTTAAGGATCGACTGCCAGGAATGAGCTGGGTTGTCCAGCCTTCCAGGCACTAGGGAAGTACAGTGAGGACTTCCAGAAACACAAGGAGAGAATCTGCCTTCTTGGCCTTGTTAAATCACCATGAAGCAGAGTGAAAACTGTGGTAGAATGGTTAACAGATTTAAAGTGTCAGTTTCTTAGGTTTCATTTAAAGCACTAGTGGATTTTTTTTTTTTTTTTATATATTCTAGCAAGTCTGTGATGTACTTTCACTGGCTCTGTTTGTACATTGAGATTGTTTAACAATGCTTTCTATGTTCATATACTGTTTACCTTTTTCCATGGAGTCTCCTGGCAAAGAATAAAATATATTTATTTTAAAAAAAAACCTAACTTTGTAGAAGTAGTCCCTCTAGTCAAAATTTTACACACACACGGTAGTTTTCCATTTTTTTTAATGTTTAAACTTCATTTCAAAAAGCAGGTTTGCTGTTTGCAACCATGACAATTAAAATGTGCTTTAGCACAGCTGTCTAGAACATCTCTACAAGCCAGTCAGACAAATACATGACATTTCAATGAGTAAAAAAGAGCGTAAAACTGTAGGTGTAAGAACAAAATGTTAAAATGCCTACACACAATAATAAAAACCATCAATTACATTATCACATAAAATAAGTCAAATGTACAAAAGTTTGCGACAGAAGGGACAAAAGGACAACACAAGATATTTGTTGGAAAACATTTGTGTGCTCTTTGGGCACTTAATTAAACATATCAAAATCATCATCTTCATCAGACTCTGCAAAATATTTAACTTCTTTTCTAGCCCGGCCTGTCCGTGGCTTTGGGGCAGTTTCGGTGGCAAAGCCTGACTGAAAGATTTCCACATCAGAATCCTGGTCAAAAGCAGCCTTCTTGGGTTTCTTTAGAAAAGGAAAGACAAATCAGTTGTGATGCTGTGTACATTTTCCCTTTTAATATTCAGAATTGAAGGAAACCTTCTCTAACATCTAACTTGTAAAACCACCTAAACCCCCATTATCATATTAGCAATCTAGAATAGGAACAGGTACCTTTTATGTAAAGTACTCCATTAGGTTCTTTTTCACAAGGAGAAAAGAGCACAGAAGGAACTGACCTTGCTTGGTGTTGATTTAGGCGTTTTCTTCCCAGGGTTGTATTCACCTTCATTTTCTGAACTGGATGCTTTCCTTTTCTTTGCACCTCTACCTTTTCCTAGGTGAGAGAAGATGATTTAATTTTGGTTTTTGTTTCTTTTTTTTTTTTTTTTTTAATAGAACTCCAGGGTTTAGCAAACTGAAAAGAACGGGTGAAATTAGTAATTTAGTTTACATGTTGAAGTTCAAATTTAGTTTAAAACTCAAGCTTCTTCACAACAGCAGTAAAATACAATATATTTTATTTTCTCTGTTTTAAATATTTTATACTTCTTCCAAAATTACCATTCCCCCTAGCAATTCAAGCTGTCTGTTAGTTCAAGACAGGGACAGACTTCATTAGATGAATGACTTCTAGACTTCTGAAGTACTACAAGTCTTCAGTCACCTTCTGTACTGATTTCACAGCATTAATTCACCCTTACTATTTAGTAAATTCACTGTTAACCTCAGCTATCAACACTGGCAGATCCTTTACAGACTCTTCTGATTACACCACTTGGTGTGTTGTGAGACAGTGAAAACTGAGAACGGTGACACCAAAGAATTGGTTAAAAAAAAACCCAACCAAACAAAAAACAGTACTTAAATAGGATTACTACCAGAAGTTTACTGTCTTGTAGAAAAATGATATCAAAGAAAATAAGCAGTACCCAGTACAACTGATGAACAGAACAAATTATGATAGTAGGAAAAAAAAAAGGGGGGGAGGGGGTTGGAGCTATTAAAGACATTCCCAACAGTGAAGGTCAGATTTAAAAAAAAAAAAAAAAAAAAAAAAAGTTCACACACTGTCAAGAAGTCAGTACAGTGTATTTATCACAGAAAAGGCTCATGTCTGAGTAACCTATTAGTGATTAATTTACTGATAAATCATTGTGGAATTTCAGGGACACTAGCTCTGCTTCCTGATAAACCTGTGTTACAGAGAGCACAGATGTGAGTGTTGAGCAGCATGCCACCAAATCTCTCACCTTTGGGTGCTGCAGTCTTCTTTG
>NW_010127147.1:0-867 GCF_000699245.1 Pterocles gutturalis | reverse complement strand
GCCGAATTCTGAATCCGAGTCAGAGTTTACAGGTTCCACCTTCTTGGCCTTGGGAGCTCTTTTAGGTTTAGGGGGCACATCTAGTTTTGCTGTTAGAAGTTAGAGATACTAAATATGTTAAATTTGCATACTGGTTAGAAGTATTAAACTTTATTAGATCCTCCAATTACAATATAAATGGCAAATACTAAAACAAGATGAGAGGCTTCTGCACTTAGGGAAAACATATTTTAGCTTTTGTGCTAAAACTGCATGGAATAAACAGGCGCTTTCCTTTGTAATATTTTGAAATGTATCACTGCATTCAGTAAATTCCAGTAGTTTTGATTAAATACTTTTTTCATCTTTTTGAGCACAAAACAGGCACCATTACGTAAAGCAGCAACAGAAGGTCTCCACGTTGGACACTTTAAACACATTTGGATCTATTACAGTATTTACATAGCTTGCTTCTTGTGACATTTTTGTTGTCACAGTGGTACAAAAGCGGGCCAAACTTCCCCATGATTACTGCAGGAGTTTGAGAGACAGTGCATTTGACTCTGTGACATTGTTTTCTGTCAACCTCCCTGAAAAGGAACTTCAGAAAAAGCAGAAAGGATAGGATTTTCTTAAAGAATTTTAATTACTGCCACACTTAAAGTCTTGCCATGTTTTAAAGGCAGTCATTGGTATTTTCACACAATGGTGACAAAGGATAGAATTGAAGAATCATTTAGGTTGGAAAAGACCCTTAAGATCTTTGGATAATGTGTTCTATATGCTTACAGATGAGTCAGTCTTTTGAAGAAGGGTCAGATGCAATTACTGACCTGCAGTCTATCAGCCACAAATACCTCAAAGATGTTTAGATGCATGTGTCCTGGG
>NW_010127146.1:0-1415 GCF_000699245.1 Pterocles gutturalis | reverse complement strand
ATATATTATAAATTAAATATACTAATATATAAATAACACACACAAATCCTTACTTTCCTTACTGGCTTATTTTATGGTGGTTTTTTTTCTGTTATAGCCATGTGATGCAGTTCAATGACTGTTAAAAGTTCAGGTTGCAGTTGCCTCAGATAATACTTTGGAAGAATAAGCTCTTTAGTAATTGTTAGAACTGAGAGAGTCAAGCATTACCAAATTTTGCCCGTGGTAGCAAAATTCTAGACCTAGTAAGACAGAGAAGTAGAGATTTACTAAATGAAAGGAAATATTGTAGCTCTCCTTTAGGAGAAAAGTTAAAGGTCTTTCCAAAGATTTCCAGGATGTATACAAGGTTTTCAGTGACTGAGAAACTGACCAAAATCAGTGCAGCTAGATCTTTACACATAATACTTCTTAAAAGACTGAGAACTGAAAACTTATTTATTTTCATGTGGTCTCTATACAATTTCGATTAAAAAAAGGTCCATGCAACTTTCCTCCTATGCAACTTTTGCTTTAGGGCTTCTTTGCATTAGGCTATGGCTCCCTCCTCTACCAATACATCAACTTTGTCTTCAGTGGCAAAATCTGGATCCCTTGTGTGTTGAAAAAATCTGGGGCATTGATCATACATCTAGGTTTGTGTGCACATGCCTGTTCTGCATTTTTTTCATCAGGTTACCAGCAGTGTAACAAATTCTGTTCCTCCATGAATGGCGTACCTCTTACAAGGAAATACAACCTCCTGAGCTTCCTTTCCTTCTTTATATTTGATCACAATCTTATCCAGGAACCATCCACTGCCTGAGTTGAAATGACAAAAGTTTATCATGTGAGATAACGCATTTTTTGCAATAAATTTAGACTAAAAAGCACAGATGATCTTTTTCCAGCAGAAAAACAGGTCATATTAAGACAAAGCTCAGCTAAATAGACAAGACCTATTAAGAGAATGAAAGCTTTAACATTTTGTGTCTCTTGCAGGAGGTACAATGTTAATTCCTCCCTGCCTTGCTCTGTTTTAATTTTAAGAGCGGTGAGGTCTTTTGCTTGGAGACAAGTATATGCATACATCTGTGAACTGACAACATCATTCACATCCCAGCCTTCATCTTTCAGTTCCTTGTAACCAAGCACAAAGCTGTTGAGACGAATCTGTTTATGCAGTTAACTGAGATCTCTGTGAAAGCTGCAATATTTGGTCCTCTGTGAGTGAAGCTGTTACTGCATATAAGAATACTAATTAACAAATCATTAATATCTACTGTTCTCATTTTCAAATGGAGCCTTGAGGAGGCTTTGTATGTCCAGGTGCCGGTAACTGAGGAAACTGAGGATCCAAGGAACCAGGACCAGCAACTGGATAGACTGAGTGTTTAAGGCCAGCCACTGGATGCCTCATATTTCCATAGCGTGTA
>NW_010127145.1:7491-14490 GCF_000699245.1 Pterocles gutturalis | reverse complement strand
AAAAAAGGTGTAAAAAAAAAAGTGTAAGAAACAAAGGTATTAAAAAAAAAGTGTAAAAAAAAGTGTAAAAAATAAAAAGCAGAATTTCCTCCCTGCATACGACCCTTACGTGGGCAGCATCGATTGCAGGCAGCTGCTAGGCACAGGGTGCAGCATCCTTGTAGAAAACTGCATTTGCACCAACCCTCATCTCCTGTCTGTGAAGTACAACAAATCCAGCCAGCAGACAGCCCGTTGGCTTGTGTCATGCCCAAAATTTTTTGCCTGCAGAACCAATCATTAACGCAAAGAAGCAGCACCAGAACGAAAGCCTGGAGCCGCTGTCCTCCCTGGAGCCAAAGCGCTGCTCGAGTACCAGTGGTGGGATTGCTGTGAAAGAAAGAAAAAAAAACCTCCTCTCCAAAATGGCTGCAAAGAGCAGGTCTCTGCAGTCCTTTTTAAAACACTGAAGGTATTTTCATTTAAAAATATCTACTTAAAGGCAGGTTTAATATCAAAATGGCATTTTCCAGTTTAAAAAAAAAAAAAACAACTTTAAAAAATGTCACAAGTTCATTCATTTTTTTTTCCCAATTAATTTAATTTAAAATGGGTGAAAAATGCTTCATGCCCTAAGATGCTGAAACTTTTGGTGTCAGCTGAAACCGGCACTTCTGCTCTCAGCTCCAGCCCTTGCTGCGGGCACTTCTGCTTGGAAGCCTTTGAAGTGTCTGTGGCGCAGGCAGAGGCTCTCTGCAGAGAAAGCCCGTCATTTTAGAGATATTTAATGTGTAGTGTGTGTGTGTGTGTGTGTTAGTATAACATGGATTTGTACAATGCGTATGGAAAGATGTAGGAGAGTTCTCATCTTGCAGAACAAAATTACAGGAAAAGCCATTGGGTATCTTGCTGAGACCATCCTTGAGGTGCCTTTTGGCCAAGCCCAGGTCACTTCAGCATCATCCTGAAGATCCAGTTGAAACTATCTGCTGACCTGCAGCAAGACTGAAATGCTTCATTTACCTGTGCCTCTATTACTCACTCACTCTTTCTTCTCCCAGCATCAGGATTCTCTCTTTTAAAGCTGCTATAGCCCAAAGGGAATGTTGTGGTTTGACCCTGGCTTGCAGCAAAACAATACACCACACAGCTGCTCACTCACCCTCCTCCCATTACAGGGATGGGGAGATAATTAAAGGGAAAAGAAGCTCATGGGTTGAAATAAGAACAATTTAATAACTAAACTACAATAATATTGTGAATAATAATAGTGATAATAATAATAATTATGCAAAAGAGTGATACACAGTGAACTGCTCACCACCCAATGACCAAGGCTCAGCCCATTCCTGGCCAACAATCCTGGGGAAGGGAGAGTCCTGAAACTGCAATCTTGGAATGGAGATAAGAGCCCAAGTGTCTGAGAGACCAAGACGATCCTGAGAGAGGGGTGACCTGGAGGGAGACAACCCAGAGCGAGAGAGAACTTCTGCACAGACTATCACCTATACACTGGCCATGCCGTGCATGGGATGGAACAGACCATCAGCCAGTTTGGGTCTCAGTCCTCAACCTGAGGTCGAATCCTGGGCTGGTCCCTGGGGCTGTGCTCCCTCCCAGCTCCTCCTGCCCCTGCAGACACGGGCACAACAGAGAAGCTGGAAAGTCCTTGGTTGTCCTGGCAGCAGCTCTGCCCATCAGTGTGTGATCAGCTTCTCCTCAGCACACACCCAAAACGCAGCTGCCCTGTGTTTATTTTGGGGATGTGATGTAAGAGCGATGTGATGCAAGAGCAATGTGATAAAATTGAGTAATGGTTGGGTTCTGAAGCTAATTAGTTGAGTTGTGAAGTAACGACCTTGATTCTGGAAATGATGCATGTGGTTGGAGAGGCAGCATCTCTGCCTGTGTACAAAGTGATCTGATGCGAAGGCTCCACCTCAGTAGGACTAATCCAGCAGCCAATTTGTCTAAATTGTTAGATTTCCCTACTTTTTTTTGGCAGGGACAGATTCAGGATTGATGCCTCTATTTTGGAATGAGCCACATTTATTCACCATGCACTGCAATTATTCCAGCCTGTAACCAGTGAGGTTTAATCAGTAATAAAAGCTTCAGACCTTAAAGCAGCCAGTTCAGCCCATGTTATTTGAGCATCATTTTTGAACGGTTTGCTGATCAACTTCTCCCACTGACTGGTTTTTTAAATAGAAGAAAAGTATAAGAGATTTCTAACATCTGAAGTGGAAAAACAATTACATTCTGTGACTCTACAAAAATATTTCTGAGGACTGGTAATTTATTTTGCCAGGGTAACATCCCTATTCTAGGAGTGCTTCTTTCTTCTTAGCATTTGTTGCTTTTTTTAATGTAAGCCACACAGGGAAATACTGGAAAAGGAGAGGGAAAATATAATTAACCCTGTGTTTTTCACACAATTGCCCTTTGTGCTACTTTTTTTTTTTTTAACTTTTATGAAGCCATCATTAATCTAGTCAGCCAAGGTCAGGCGAGACTTTCTCGTCTTTGCAGATCCTAAAGCTTATAAAGCTTCAATCTCCTCTTCCATAACCAAATGTTTAGTACCTACCAGTTGGGTTAATTAGAGTGCATTCTTTACAGTTCTGATAATAATCCCTATTACACCATCATAGCAGTGGCTGTAGATTGTTTTTTCCTTTTGCTAATTCTTTTTAACAGCAAGTATTTTTGTAGTCACACTGCTTAAACCCCTGGTTCTCTTGGGTTCAGCCAAGGGCTCATGCAACCGAATGATACCTGGAAATGCCAAATTCCAGAAGATAAGAGCATCACCCGCACTCATGACAATTCCCAAACTCAATGCAGCATCGCATCTTGGATACACCTCAAAAATAGGTGGCTCTTATTTTTTAAGAGGAGGAGAGAATATTCACAGGAAAAAAAAAAAAAAAAAGATGAGAAGAAAGACAGAAGATCACTGAATGTCCAGCATTGATTTAGAAATGAGCTTTGCCAAGCAGGGTGAAAGGGAGCCTTCCTCGATCCGTTCAGTGTATGGTCATTAGTATTGATAACAGGGCTTTGGCTCCCAAGAGAAAGAGTGGGGAATGAATTAGGAAACAAATACATTTCTACAAATAAAGTTTTTCCAATCCAGATTTTTTTAGGAAGTGGGGAAAAAAAATTTTTGCTTCTCAAATGTCAAGTATTTGAAAGACTAAAAATAGATCACCGGAATAAATAAATTAACCCAGAAGACAGGACTGATGCTCTGCAGGCATCAGGGATTAAATAAATTCACTAAATTCAAAGTGGTATTCCAGATAAGAGCTCTTTGTGCTGCAGCATGTACAGCTTATTGATTACAGGATTGAGGTGCTGCACACTCTTGTAAAATGTACTCTGCCTGATAGGACTTAATCCTGCCATAATGCACAGCCTGGTGCACCAAGCATGGAGCTACCTTATATTTCCTTATTTATTTTAATTTTGTTTGTGTCTTAATTAGCCACACCGCATCTGTGCCCTCTCCCACCATCAGTGTTTGCTCCAGAGGAGCCTGCAGGACCGGGGCCATGGGAATCTTCCTTGGGGACCTTCCATTGGGATGTAAAGCCTGAGCACTTTTCTGTTGAGTTGCATGGGCTGGCTACAAGAACGAGTTGCCCGGTTGATGTCGGGAGCCTTGGGGAGCAGCTCAGGTGGAAAGAATTGTTCTGCAAGGCTTCCACATTTTGTTACATGAGTCCACCAAGGCGGTAGAAGTGTGTCTAACCAAGGCGGAAACACTACCTCTCCAGATAAGATGGAGTTTTCTGGACAAAAAGAAATTTCTGCAAGTTCTGTTGGGCCAAAACAAGCCATCCCCAGAGGGCTGTTATCCTCCTAGCTGGAATTAACTTCCAATTAACCTGTTTTCCATAGTAGAGGATTCTTACACCCTCCTCAGCAGATATTGAACTGCCCAGGTCATGTCACAGCAACACAGAAGGGCATTTCTTGCCTACTTTGGAAGCTCTCCTGCCTCTGGTGCTCAGCCCAGGTCTCCTCTGCAGGCTGCTCTGAAGAGCCAACAGACCACTCCAAACATGGAGGTTTTACCGTATAATTTATGAAGAAAGATAAAAATCTCCAGCTGGGCAGGGGCAGTGGTGCTCTCACAATGTGCTGGTCTCCTGGACCATCTCTCCTTGAGGCTGCTGCTCATCACCCAGCACCTTCCCAGCCCTGGGTGCTGGTTTTCTGAATCATCAGTAAAAAAGTTGATCTGACCAAGAAGAAAACCTTTTATCATTCATTTTTGTCTCCCTGGTATGAGGAAACAGCTGAACGAAGGAGCTGCAGGGGCTTGGCTTTTGGGTAACCTCCTCAAATCCCCAGATCTCCCACAGGTTTGGCAAATCTCCCAATATCTTCACCAAAAATCAAGCCTCTTAATTTCAAGACATATAGACTACACAACACTGCCTCCCAAGCATGACCCCCAGGGCCTGTATTTTAACACCCAAGATTCATTAATATTTCCTGCAGTGTTCTGTAAGTAGCAAATAAAGCAGGAAGTGTCCCAGATGTTGGAAAGAAAAAATGGAATTATTCATTGCTTACTAACGTCAAATGCTAATGTGAGAAAAGCATCCTTGAAGAAATCCTTCACTAAAAATTCATCAGTGCGATGTGAAATCACTGTTTTAATTATGCATTTTTGAATGTGTTTATTAGTCCTGGTTCTGATCTGACTTACAGATGTTTAAGAGCGATAAGGGTCTGCTGCAGTCTTCGGAATTACTCATGATTTATAACGACAAAACTTGGATCAGAATTAGGTCCTTGTCGCTGCTCGATAATATCCTTTCATCAAACTTCTTCACATTCAACAGATGAAAGAGACTGTGGTTTCTGCAATTTCAAACCCTACTGTTGACTCCGTTAGCTCATTTTTTTGGTATTTCTCCTCCAGAAGCAACGATTCTCACACAATATTTTTGTCTCCTTGAGTTATACTTGCCACAAGAAACTTGAGAACTTGAGAGCGAAGGAATTCACCTCCTTAGTCCACCAAAATGGTGTTTTTTGGTTAACACTTGTGCTTGGCTACAAATCTTGCATTATAATAGAGGAACTAATTAATTTAGTTATGTTTGTCTGTAATCTCATTCTCTCTATTGTTGTGACGTTCACTAACAGAGGGTGGGTACTCAATTCAGGAATGATTCAAAGTCATGTGTTTTTCAAGAGAATGATGGAGTTTTAAACCATTGCTTGCTCTAAAGCTGATCCAGAATGAGCACATCTCCAGGGTTGGTTTACTCCCCAAGGCATGAATGGATGATTAAGCGAAATGGATCCCATAAATGCCTTGATGACATTAAACTAAATTTTTTAAAGAACAGATGGAGACAGTTAATAAATATTTCATTCTATAATATAAAACTTGCTTCTATATTCACAACTTCGGGGATCCTCAGCTTCACAGATATCAATAAGTCTGATGGATTTCTCGCTGCCTTCCCATTCTTCTGCCCTGGTGTCTCTTATGGGATCATCATTTCTGCATGCTTGGATTGTTTTATGGGATCAGTGAAAGGCGAGTGGCTGTAAATCTTGACCTCTTCTGCTCCTGGATTATATACTTTTATTCTTTGTGACCATAAGTGTTCATCTCTACTCCGAATAGATAATTAAACGACAAAAATTATTCAAAGAGAATTTATAGTGAGATATTATCGCTCGACCTGCTGGTGGGGCACAGGCACAGGCACAGGCACAACCCAAGGAAAAATCCCGTGAAAAAATCCACTTTAGAACAGCCAAATAAAATCCCAAAATATCTGCGTATTTGCAAATCTCATGAAACATGTATTCACTGGGAAAAAAACCCATGATTTTTACCTGTATATACCAATTCTATTCAAACAGAATTTCTATTAAGGGAAAAGAGTGTGAATATTGCTTAAGAACTATAGAACAAGCTTGTTATTCATATGAAAGAACTAATCTTTACGTGTGGGAATTACAATTTCTCACTCTATGGATGCCATGAATCTTGTAAAAGAATAATTAGAACTTGCTCCAAAAGGAAAGAAACACCAGACTTGAATAATATTTTAGGAAGAACATTAACAAACATTTTTATACTGCCAACAATCTTCACTGCCTTCTAGAAGAGATTTACATTACATTATTAATTAACTATACTGAGTCAATAGGATGACATAAAGCTTGGGAGATGTATGTTTAGCGCAAACGATGACACTCATGAGAAAAGTGTGCATTTTTAGGAAGTTTCATTTAAAATTTATGCAAACGACTTCAGCAAGCAAGGGCCCAACGAACGACTTCAAAGCATCAAGAACCAGCCTGAAAAAACATGACATGATCAAATCTTTGTCATTTCTCAAGTGTCTCTACAAACCTCCATGTATACAGAATAAATCACTTCCCCTCCCGCACCGCGACAGTTTGGTGTAGAATTAACGCATGTTGCTCTTCGTGGCACCACTGCGATCTGGCAGACAACGAACATCTGAGCAACTGCAAGAATTTAAAAACATCTAGGTGGTATAGAATATGTCTTTTTGGGGCTGACTCCCTTCCCCCCACCTCTGAGCATCTTTCCATTTGTGGGTTGCGAATCCCCACAACCCTACATCCAGGGGAAACATTAAGTGTGGAATAATGTGGTGCTGTAAAGAAGTACTAATAGATTCGTTAGGTTTCATGCCACAGAAATTGGTTTATTCACTTACTGAAAGCCAGGTTAGGTCCAGGTACATTTGTATCTATAGAATCAGTGCTTTTAAGGAAAAAAAAAGTTTCTTATGTATCCTGACATCCCATTAAAATGGTTGTCCTTTGACGTCAATTAGAGTCAGTAGAATAAAAAAAAATCATCCTTAATTGCTTTTCAGAAATAGACATTACAGTGTACAGTGTTGCAGCCAGATTCGATTACCTCTTACAAGAAACAAGGATGCTGGGAACACGGCACAGCTCCAGCTCTGCTGGTGATGGACGTGGGGCTCTGCTGACAGCCTGGGG
>NW_010127145.1:3587-7466 GCF_000699245.1 Pterocles gutturalis | reverse complement strand
TCTTCCTTGGGCTACAGAGAAAACTGCTGGAAACCCATAGACACGTCTAAATTTCTCCAAATGCTGAAGTTCTACAGAGAAAACTGCTGGAAACCCATAGTCACGTCTAAATTTCTCCAAATGCTGAAGCTGGATGTTTGGCTGGGGCTGGTTTTGGACTGACTGGTTGGATGCTCGGAGCTCCATCCCTACCTCCACATAAGTGGGTTTAATCATGCACCTACGCTGCCAATTATAGCTACAAAAACCACCTAGTCCTCAAAACTTGGGTGTGATTCATTAGAAGGAGCATCACCCATTTCCTCAAAGGCCTCCTCCTTTTTTTCTTATTCCAGGGACTTCATAAGCTCTCTACCGACCAGGAAGAAGAGGAGTCCAGACAGCAGAACCAGGGGCACCCCTGCCGCGGCGAACATGAACGACCACCCGTAATACACGTGCACGGGGACGTCATCCAGGCACTTCTCGCTTCTCTCCAGAAGGATGTACTTCTGAAAATCAGCCGCAAACTCCTTCCATATCACAAAGAGAAAGATAAGCAGGAGAAATAAGCATCCTGGAAAGAGAGGCGAAGATGAGTTATTCTCCGCTTATAACCGGCATATGAAACATGGAAATAAAATTGAGACAAGTTCCCAACAGATTTCCATTTATTCTTGCAAGTCTTTTGCAACAAAGCTTAGTGTTGCAGAATTATTTTTCACGACCCTGTTCTGCAGGTTCCCACGAAAGCCAAGCCCACTCGCCATGGGACAGACCCACACCACCGTGACCAGCCGCACCGACACCTCCTGCTCTCACCTCCGGCTGTACCGACAGCTCCATTACAGCCAGGTATGGCCACGGAGAAACCATCGTGAACACGGATGATACCCACAGCAGGGATCTGCATGCGCCTACCTCTGCATTCCTGTCTTAAAGGCAGGTCAGGTTTTTCTGTTTTTGAGTTTGTTTTTTTTTAATTTGCCTGAGATGATTGAGGAGGAGACACAAGACTTTTTCTTTTTTTTATCTCTACCCTTCCACGTAGTGTCAGACCCAATTTCCACCAAAAATGCGAAGATACAGGGATCAGTCCTGCTTACGGTGAGCGTTACTTGGCATCAAACCTGCCTCCGCCAGCCCAGGGGCAAGCAGAGCCCATGCAGACACCGAAGTGGTTCCCCTCCACATCTTGAGTTATCCTTCCCGAAACTGAGCTTCGCAACCTTGCCATTAAAACACACGGTGAGGAGCACAGACGATCCCATTTTGCAGAGAAATAACACATAACAGAGTGGAAAAGGCATGTTGTCATGAGAGATTCATCTCAGATGGGGTACTAAATAACAGAATACTAAAAAAAATAATAAACAGCTTACACCACGAGCCTAGAAAGTCTTTTTTATGGTCAGCATCTTGCTGAGAGAGGTTCCGCACTCCTCGGACCCCCCCCAGCCTCGCAGGATGCCGGTGACCCACATAGCAGATCTCCCGCGAGACCCCACAATCCTGTATTTCCAGATGCGGACCCGCCGAAGGTCAGCGTTTGCAGGAAGAGCCCGGTCACATCTGAAAAGCACGTGGCCAACAGGCACCTCCCGGACCTGCTGCATCCTCCGGCTTCATAAGGAGCCCCCTTTCCCCACAATTCAGAGTGATGGTGGTGGGAGGCTGCAGGGCTAGCTCCCCCAAATAAAGCAGATGATAAAAAAACTAGCGTAGCCCCAATATTATTTACTGTGTCGCATTGCAGAATATATACAGTCCATTTTAAAGTCAACATCTATTAAAACTGAACAGTGGCAGTGCGATGGCAGATCTGAAAGCACTTCAGTAATATCTGATCTTGCTACTTCCCAGCTAGCAGTTCGCTATTTTTAAATGGTGCCATAGATACACACACATACACACACATATACGAAGAAATACATGGCAGATTAGAATATTTTTATAGGAGAGGTGAACAGCTCAAAATTAATTTAATTGACAAGTTGCCACACAGTTCTGCGAATGTGTTGTGGGTTTCTGCCAGATTTCATTTCTCCTCTTGCAAATTTTAAATCAAAGGGAGCTCGTGCTATATTTAATTATTCTTCACTACCAAATCCAGCTGCCGTGCTAAGCAAAGGCAGCAGGTAAAGCTCAACAACGATGTATCTGCTTAGCGATGGTGGCTACTGAAACCTGAGTCAAGAAAACACGTCAGTGTTTGTGTTTCTGTTTATGATGGATATAAGCACATCTGCTGCTAAAAGCCTTCGCTTCAGGTCATTTAGCAAAAAATGAGACTTATTTGAAGGTACAGAGGGTTCAAAGTCCTCCCTATATGTTATATAGAAGTTCAAGATACATATCCTAAGCTGTCACGTCTATTAAGCTCTCTCTTATACCCTAAGACTGCGAATTGAATGCTAATAACCAAAAATTGGTGTAACCATATGGATATACTTTACATCACCCCCCGCTGGTATTTCTCCCTTCCATGGAGAAGTCCTTACGTTTGCTGGAGAGGCAGGCTAGGAGTTAAATAGCAGCTGCTGTAACATTTGCATGTTCATTGAGGTTTTGATACCACTTGAAATTAAGTGCACAAATAAATATTTTACACTTAATATGATAGTTGCGTGCTTAAAATACCAATTATTCTGCTATAAGAAAACAATTGCGTGTTTCAATAGTCGTATGTCCGTTACAAAATACAATATATTGATAAGAAAGCAATTAAGTCTTTATTACTGATGTAATTTAAAATTAAATTAATTAGACAGTGACTGAACCTTGAAAAGTGCTCTTTTAAAGATCAATTTCTATTTCATTAACTTATAATACCTACTGTAAGAGATATGAATAAAAACAGAGCCCTGGTGGGACCGAGGACACATGTACGGTTGTGTTCTGTCCAGAATTCTCCTATTTTTCTTTAAATAAGAAACATCCCAGGACAATTTCAATTGCCTAAACCTCATGTATTGAGAAAACCAGATTAAAACCTACCAGTTCTTAGGAATTTAGGAAGCCCTGTGAGCAGGTAGCATCATCCCCAGGCTCTTCAGGAGCTGAGGATGGGGACACAGTCCCCTTGGCCCTGGAGAAGCATCTGATCTTGGTACAGAAGAATTTACTATTAAACAGGTACTGGAGGTGATGGCATGGCCATGGCATCTAAATTAAAAACATTTTCACACTCTGGAAAAATGACAAGAAAATGTAAAGTAAGCAAGCCTTCTTCCCTGGAATAATTCCAGCTGAGCGGCGAGGAGTCCCTGGGATTTACACCATCTCCTCGATGAGAAAAGGAAATCAAAGGGGCAGGTGCAGCCAAGGAACGCCAGAGGAAGACCAGAAAGGGCAGCGCCCTGAAAACTGGTCAGCAAAAAAAAATGCTAACTTGGAAAAATCACAGGTATTCACAAAACTGCCTAAAATTTGTCATGTTTTTAGACATCAGTAAACTCTTCAAAATGAGAATATCAGGATGTTTCGCTCCTGTATTACCGAAGTGTTTGGCATTTGTTTTTTAAAATGCTATTTTACGCTGGATTTCTTCATCTTTTGAACAGGTCCCACTTGACCACCTCCTTTTTGGGGCTATTTGTCTCGGCTGCAACGGAAAGACCTCTTTGTTTCCTGCCAGCCCCAAATGGTTTTTTATGCACAGAGGCAGATCCCTTCCTGCCTTGGGCAGCAAAATGAAAAATTGAACAAAAAAATCTAGTTTTCTGCCCAAGAAGTGAGCCCAGCATCAGCACACGGGCCTGAGATGCAGGATGCGCGTTGGGTTTGGGTAAATGCAAGTGAAGACCTCATCAAACGAGACCATCCCCACTCTCCCCTCAGCATCCCCATGGTTTCTACTGCTGGAAAATTAACCAAGTGATCTTCTTCTCTCTCTCTTTC
>NW_010127145.1:0-3556 GCF_000699245.1 Pterocles gutturalis | reverse complement strand
TCTTTGCCTCTCCTCATTAGGATGGTATCGAAAAAAAAATTAACTGCAAACCTCCATCTCAACGCTGATGAGGTCAATGGCATCTTCTGGGGAGGGGGTAATTGGAAGAAAATTGAAGTCGGGTATTAAATCTTTCTCTGTCGTACATTGCTAACCACAGGACAGCAAACCCCGGCGCTCCACATCCCCCTCCCTGGAGAGCTGCACCTTCCCTGTGAGGAAATTGGAGCCAGGCTTTGGCTTTCTCTCACTTTATTTCCTTGTGACACCTTTATAGCTGCTAATTGTCGGGACAGGTGAGAGAACTCCATCTTTAACTCTTCTTTGGTGGAAGCTACTGAACTTTCGTGTAATCTGCTAATTACGAGAAACATGAACTTTGACTCCATCGCCTCTCTCACCAGTTGCCTCTCGAGGATGTTAATAAGGAGGAAATGGAGGGGTGACCTTCAGCTGCCCTTCCATAGATGCCAGCCTTTCCTGCACGTGGGGAGCCTGCCAAAAGGGAGATGTTCGAGTTGGGAAGGGGAATCTGAGCACAGAATTCAGCTTTTTAACTCACGGGATGGGCTCACACTGAAGACCAGGTGGGTCTGAGCACACACCCTGGTCCTCTCGCAGGACCATGACACGGCTCTGAAAGCCCAGGAGAGGGTTTGTGCTGCCTTTTCCCACTGGAAACATCCCACAGTCCCAGTGATCCTGGGGCTGGGGGACAGTGTGAGCACACTGCTGCCTGGCACATGAGTGGGGGTGCTGGAGGGGCAGCACCAGGACCATGGCGGCTGGAAGCATCACTGAACATGGTTCATCCTGTATCTGTGCTTTCAGCATAAGGTGAGCTGGCAATGGCTCTTTGCATCACTAAATGTCACCTGGGACACGCATCCTTATTTCTTGCTTGGAAAACTCTCTGTAGACACAGAGGTTGCCTGTCCACTACCTCCAGAGCAGCCTCCACACCCCTGAGCAAGCCACCAATTTAAGCCCAGGTGTTTTTTTCACTTAAACGTACAGCTATGCAGCTGATCCAAAGATATTAGGGCAATGCAGCAAGCTTGGTGGTTGCCATCGGTCTGGATGAAGCGTGGGCTCGCTCCTAAGCTTGGTGGCTAAAATGCCCAAAGGAAGCAAAAACCCAGGAGCACAAGCACAGAAAAGTGAAGAACACAAGAAAAGTTGTCTCAGCAATTCGAACAGTTTCCAGAAGCTGCAGTGCAGTGTTCAGCCAGCCCTACTGTCAACATTATAGTGATAATTAATCACATTGTCATCTGACTATCGAAACAAGGGGACAATTAGTCGCCAGGTGGTATCTGACCCCCCTGCAAGCACCGGAGGTAACTTGAGGTGGCCAATGTTGGGTGAGCATCATACTGGCTATCTGCTCGTTTAATTCAGGCATTTTTGGGAGCAGGAGGTCATGGATAACTGCTCAGCTGGGGCAGTAGATGTACCAACACAAGCAGCAGCCAATGTTAGATGGGCTCCAGCTGTATTTCCCAAGTCGCCCAGCAAAAAAAAACAATCAAGTGGAATGGCTCCAGTCCTTCGAAAGGGCTCTCAGAAATGCCACCCACCCAACACTACATTTTTTTGGTAGCTAGCAAGCAAGCAGATTTGACCTCTTGGAAGTACAGTAAATAAAAAGCATCTCAGAGAGGAATCCCAGAGGGATAACAATATTCACCCATAGGTGTTGAATCCCCCAGTGATGGAGGGGGGCACGTAACTCCTCGAGATCACGTCAGGCTGGTTATCCATAAACGTGCTTGAGCCAAAAATATATTTAGAGATTTTTGATGGCAAATGTTGCACCATTTTGCAATGATCAAGCACAGCTGTGATTTCATGGCTACCAAAAGAGGCAGAGGGAGGGTATGGATGGAATAAAGTTGCACATAAAGGATGCCCTGAGAGGCCAGGGCTCTGTGCAGCCGTGGTGCCCCATCTCGCCATCCAACTGCCAGACCACGTTCCCGCTCTACAAATTGCCGGTGTTTTCACACCTCCTCAAGGGAAGATCATTTCTGCCAGGGAGGTTAATTAACACTGACCCATGGGCCATGATTAGAAGACAAGAGGCGCTTTCTCCTGCATCGTCACATCCCGCTATCCAAAGGAAAGGGACGGCTGGGGAATTGAAGCCATGTTAAATCTGTTCCTACTGCTCAGCGCAATTATGCAAAATATTTTTAGAAGGTATAGCGAGAAAATAACCATGGAGGGATGCATCCTGAATCCATCAGGAAGCCAGTGACAAGCAGCATCCAGAGGTCTGAGTTCAGGACACCCCTCCAAAAAAAAAAAAAAAAAAAAAAAAAGAAAGGATCAGTTGAGACTCTAAGCAAACTTTGCTGAAAATGCTGAAATAGTGTTGCATTCTCCCAGCTATCGTTGAGATTGAAAATTTAGGAGGAATCCTCTTCCAGCTGAACTCGTTCCTCCTAATGACAGTTAATAACAATTATTGCTGTTCAGACTGAAACTGCTTTAATACAAACTTCGATTTAAAATGCAGTATCTTTGTCTAATGCCAAGAGGCTTGTGCGATGCATAATCAGCTCTTCTAAAAGGTGTCAAATTCTATGCCCCAGCCTTTTAATCAAGAAGTAGTCAAATAAAGTGAAAAAATGATGAAAAAATGGAATACAGTGATTCAATATTACTCAACATCCTTTTCTATGTGATGTTTTACTTATCTGGCCAGTGTCAGAAGGTGACCGATCTCAGTTTTTGCATTATTAGTACCTCTGGAGGAGACAGAAATGAGCAGAGGAGCTACAAAATCAATAGGGAGCCAAATAATGGCGGGGGGAACAGTAGAAGGTAATGGTGGTAGGGCATGGTGGGACTGGAAGTTTAGGTGGAGTTCCTCCTCAGTGTTGGGACCTCTCTTGTTAAATATTTTAATTAATATTTTTGGCCTCAGAAAATTTGAGCACACTCAAAGCCCAAACTGGGAGCAAAGACACTGGCTGGTGTTTGATTCATGCCATGTATGAGGAAGCAAGATCTGGTATGGGATCCATAATCAAACATTGTTCTATAAGAAAAATGCCTGACTTCATTATGAAGATCTTCACTGGGCATGGCTCAGTTAAGCTCCAGCCTTTAGCCACTTGAGTCACAAAAAACCCTTTTTTCCTGAGTTTGAGTCACTGTTATAATCAAGTATTTCTACTAGTTAAGCCAGTTATTGCTTCTCAAATACAGCAAAGGAAAAAAGCCCAAGTGATAATTCAGTGGAATCATATGTAACGGCAGTGGGAATAATGAATAAATGCCTATTTTTAATTCATTTTCCTGCTGTGCCATGGCTTTCTCTTTTCAGGTTTTATTAAGCCAGCCCTCCCATTTTGAGTCACCGGGTATGCCTTTCACCGCTCAGTGGGTTTCCAGCTCGACCAGATGTTAGCAGCAGAAACAGGAGGGGCCCAAATGCAAAGACTGACTTAGGGGAACAGAGCGTGGCCAATTGCTACCCAGCGTTAATGCAGCTACGGACTTTACTTAAGTAACAGGCTCTGCTCCTCCACATTGCACAGAAGAGTAA
>NW_010127144.1:0-51334 GCF_000699245.1 Pterocles gutturalis | reverse complement strand
GGGGGAGAGAATCAGAAGAGTAAACCCATGAGTCTTCTCACTGTGAGATAAAGACAGTTTAATAAATACAGCAAAAGCCACACACACAAGCAAAGCAAAACAAGGAATTCATTCACCACATCCCTGAGTAACCAACAGTTAGTCAGGAAGACAAAACTCCATCACTCTGAACACATCCCCCACTTCACTTTTCTTTCCCCAGCTTTATAGGTTGAGCATGACATCATATGGTATGGAATATCCCTTTGGTCAGCTGGGGTCAATTTGTCCCAGCTGTGTCCCCTCCCAGCTTCTTGTGCACCCTCAGCCTCCCTGCTGGTGGGGCAGCCTGAGGAGCAGAAAAGGCCTTGACTCTGTGTAAGCACTGCTCAGCAATAACTAAAACATCCCTGTGTTACCAACACTGCTTTCAGCACACATCCAAAACACAGCCCCATACTGGCTACTATGAAGAAAATTAACTCCACCCCAGCCAAAACCAACACAAGAGCAAAGCCTCAAAATTTCTTCCCCTTTCCATTTGGGAAGCTTCACTTTACATAAAAACATATTTATGTTACAGAACCATTTACTGGCCTAACAATACCCGCCAAATTTTTCTAAATGTCATGTTAAGGGAAAGATAGGTTTGCCTTGGGACCAGCTTTATGCGCATGAGCTCTAACCTGCAGCAGAGCCCTGTGCTAAACCAGATTTTGGAAAAACAAAGCAGAAAAGGCACTCTTATGTTTCAGTCATTTTAATTTAGCCCAGACTGGACTACGATCTTCAACATTCAATTTCCCCCATCACCCTGACACTCCTCAGATCTCGCAAGCACCCTCAAAAAAAGTCAAGAACATAGAGACTACCACTGAGGCTGAGAGCCCTGGACTGCTACAAATTCCTCCTGCATCCCAATGACAAAATACTAATACTGAGGCTGGACCAGCTACTGCTGAGACTGAGGTCCTCTGTTTTTAAGGATGTTAATAGAAACAGTAATCAAGTAAACTCACTTCCACAAAACCAGATGGGAGCCTTCATTATATTATCTATGCACTCCTACCTTTCTTCAGGAAAGGATTTGGGTGTATTTCACAATTCTAACTTTCCTACAGTTCCAATATTATACAAATACCAACACAAGATCATTTGAATAAAACCAAAAGCATGTAGTGGTTCTGAATCACGTTCCAATAAAGACAGAGGGCACCAGTGCTTGACCAGTGTAAGGTCAAGAGCCACAGAGCACTAGAGAAGGAAAAGGAGGATGCACAACTGCACAAAGAAAACAGCAAATAGCAGCACTTTGGCTTCAGATTGAACTTTTTTTAAACTACCACTTTAGTGACACACAGAATTTATATGTACTTGCAATAGGGTGCATTTGCTTAGAGAAGCAAATACTCCTTCAGTGTCAGTATTAGAATATTTTGGTCAACAAACAACAGCCTTTGAAGAGCAGAGGTCATTGGGAACATACCCATATTCAACACATTTTTACTTCAACAAGGTCAGTACAAAGGAGACAATTAGTCTCTTCTCACCACACAAGCATCATCCCTTATTATTCTACAAGGTCTCCTTCTCCTTTCTCTGTCCTAAGAGGAGCAATCCAGAAAAGTACTTGCTGGTGCTAAAACCTGAACAAGAAGAAAAAGCAGATGAGCCTCCAAATGTTAGTCTAAGTATTCAATGAAAAATAACAGAAAACAAAGTTTACATTCTGCCTGTATTTTTTTTAATGTTCATTAATAGAATGAATGAAGCACAATACAAGAAAATCCAGAGTTTAAAAAAAAAAAAAAAAAAACAAAGAAAAAAAAAACCCACCACAACTCAACAGCCAGGAAGCCTGTACTACAAGCTTTGCTTCAGACATGTCTTACATGACTATCAGCTGCCAATTATGTGGAAATGCCTCATAATATTAAAAAGAAAAGTGAATTAATGTCATGTTTTTCCATATTCACCATGACAATACAGCAACCCAGCAAAGCTAAACCTAAAGTCAACATACTGTTTTATACCACTTAACTTCTTAAGAGCTTAGATTACATCTTTTGTCACATTCAAATAACACCTTTTGTCACTTTTCAACTATTTATTACTCTAGCATTCCCTTTTTTGACTTTCTCTGATTCTTTACATAAACTGCACTTACCACTCTTTACAGGTGAGAGTCTATAAATATATTAAAGAGTTACCTAAACACTGAGATTACAAAACACCCAGGTGTTACTTTCAGTGTTCCACATTTAGCATTTTCTCTCTCTTGCCTTGAGAAATGCATGGCCTCTTCCAAAAAACACAGGCAATGAGAAGAGATGGAGGTGTGTCTTTAATATGTAAAGAATAGAGTATTTTACCATCATGATAGTGTAGAAAAAGCCTGTTACTCAGTAACAGATTCAGGCTTTTCAGGCTTTCAAGACAGTTTAACAAATTATGCCAGCTACTGACAGGTGCCAGTCTCTGAAGTTTCTTGACTCTCAGGAATAGCAAACACAAAAGCCACTTTGTCCACGCAGCAGAGGTTTCCAGTACCAAAAACATCCTCAGCCAGTTTCGCACTGAAAACACCGAACTTAAGTTGTACATCGCCCTATGAACTGTGAACAGCATGGACTGCTCAGGTGCACTTACAATGAGAAGGAAAATACAAAGACAGCTTTCAAACAAACCTTAAAACCGCATCTGAATTATTGCCTTCCTTTTTCTTCTTTACCTTCCTTTTTCCTAAAATGAAACAGCATTAGGTGGACGAGGAGGAAAAGGAAGAATAATTTTCATCTCAGCATACAAGACTAAGAAACAGCAATTCTCCAACCTGCACAGCAAAATATTTTTAACTTACTAAAGATAAACCTCAGTAGGTTACCTGTCCGTCCCAAGTAAAGGCTTCTCTGCTGAGAAAACAGGTGACTGTAGTTTAAAGGAGCCAGAGAGTCAGCTTCCTGGTTATGTAAGTCAGCACATCCTCCCCGAGGGAGCTGCATAAGGTTGCTGAAGTAGGGGATTTGAACCAAGTTATTCAAAACAGCAGAGAAATAACAAAAACAAAACTTCACTGTGTTTGGCTATATGAAATTGAAGTTGAACCTTGCAGCAGTATTTACTATTAAAAAAACAATTAAGATTCACAGGTGGAATTCACCCATTTTTTTAAAAACAAAACAAAACTTTTCATGTCCAAAAAAAACCCCAAAAAGCTATAAAAAGGGATTTTCTCAAGCTTTACAAGTTATGTAAGGACATCTCTGAATTATGAACACGGGTAAAAATTGCTGTGCTGCTGAATTTCCTATTTTACTAATCATGCTTCACAACTCCCTTATCACACACACACTCCTTTAAAACCATCTTCCTCCTTCTCATGTCCAATTGCACAAAAGTCATAACGTAACGAGAATGTCATTAGACTGGTTAGGGTGATACTTCATATCATGCTAAAAAACATGCCCACTCCATAGCAAAACAACCAGAACGGACTGCAGGAAATTCATACATTCTTGAATCCTCCTGTATCACATTCCCAGTTTCATTTGGGACAAAGAACTACAACATCCAGCTGGCAAATGGATCTGCAACAGTAATTTTAAGGTTTCCATTTCAGATGCAGCGAGGAGATGGCAGCATTGCTGCTCCCAGCACTTCACATGTCACTCCATGGAGCTGCTTCTTGCGCTGTCCTCTACTACAAAACCAGCTTTGCATTTGACACGAATCACACTGGCTGAACAGTAAAAGCTGTGCACTGAACATTGCTGAAAATTGTAAGGTAAAGCCCTCTTTCAAAATGTCAGGGTTTTTTTCTCAACTAAGCAAAATATATATTGTATTTGTACGGCAGCTACTTGAAGAGCCACCATCAAGTGCTGTCAATTCTCTTTTGTAAGTACCAAGCCGAAGCCAGTGCCTCCATGTAGGCGCTGTTTTTGTAAGCTGCTTTTTCTGCAGTAAGTTCCCAAGTCTCACATTTCTGTATGAGGGACAGAGACACAAGCATTCCGAGCTACTCAGAACATCAGTTCCTTCTTTACCATCAACCAGTCGTGGGATAGAAGTTGCACATGGAACCTCCTCAAACTAAAACCAGTGAAGTTTCCAAATTTATTTCCACTGAGAACCTGCTCCAGGTTAAGGTTTAACAACAACAACAAAAAAACCCCACTACAACTAATAACTTCCCTCAGGTCTGCTCACCCCCATATTAATGGCAAAAATGCAGAAACATCTTTTTACCTTACATTCCCAATCTTTGTTATCTGACCCTCAGGCACCAAATGTCAAATTTTATTTTCATGTACAGCACCAATAGCACCAAGCAGTAATGCAGTTTTCCCTGCACTAACATGAGCAGAGATGGACATGATCGGCTCTCACACCTGGCCTGTCACCAGGTCACTGCTATCTTCCTCTTTCCCCTGCAGTATTCCACTTGTAGTACATGGTAACCCACTCTTCTATTCATACTCTTAATTAAAGCACATTTAAGCTTTATAGGTCCTAGACAGCAACTGTGCACTGATAAGAAATTCTGCAAACACCTTAGTTTTAAGACACACACCAAAAATTTAGCAATGTGCCAGGGCGAATGGCTTTTTCATCCCCTGAATCCCCAAAATGGGGCTGGAAGAAACAAGCTAGACAACCATTCTTCCCACTTATAGTTATGACAGGTCCAGGCTGCTTGCTTAAGTGGTCCTGCCTACTTATTACCTCTGGCCACTTCTGTGTCCCCTAGTCTCCACACTTGTGCTGCTGTGCAACCAGTTAGGGAAGCTGACCCATCAACTTCCACACATTAAAACATACCTTGGCAGGGGAAAGGTCAGGGTAGTTTAAATCCATCCACAACGTGTCTTTCAGCAGCAGTGCTAGCTTGCATCAGATGAAATGTATGTGCAACACCATTGGAGACATTAGGTCTGAGCCTTCCTTGGGAAAAAAAATGGAGCTGGGAAACCCAGTCAGTGCTATACTCAGAGTCCTCCCAGCCTCACCTCAGGGCCAAAATAAGAAAAAGCAGGGAAGAGCTGAGGGATCCTTGATCTGAAAAAGAAAATCCTGAAGGACTGAGGGCTGTCTGGGATTAGGCCTGTGATGGACATGATGCAGCTCTTTCCTCTGAGGCTGCACAGCACCTGCCAGCGGACTGAGCTATCTGCAGGACTGCTTGCTGGAAGATATATTGAAAAGACAAAAGTCAGAACTACCCGAGGGTAGTGCTACATCCCCAACAGTACATGTTGCTTTTTTTCCTGCTGCAGCATCATTATGAAAACAATTTATTCTGCCAGTGGTAAGTAACCAACTACAGTTCCTTCTCACCAGCTAAACCCTGTCCACAAGAGTGTTACCCTTTCATTTACTTGCACATTCAAGATAGTCAGTTGCCTCTGAAGGACTTGCAGAGTAAGTACTGTGGGACAACTGCATGTCCCAGCAAATCAGGATATACCGGGTTCAGGGTCAAAATCCAGAATTCACACCACACTGCAAAAGTCATTTTAAATACCCAAGATCTCAACAGGAGATGAATCTCCAATAGCAGACTGCAACTCATGCGTTCTTGGCAAGTGCCAGGGAAATGCAGTAGATTAGCCTTAAAATTTGAGAAATCATGATTTCACCATAACAAAAACACCCAATGCAAACAGCTTAGGAGCAAGCATTTTGAAAGGTTTGGGGTGTTCTTGTATTTAAGGTTATGCTAGCTCTGAAAAGAGCTCCCCTTTTTTCCCCATGTTAAAACCTCTACCTGGCTTTTTTTATGCTGAAAAGTAATGCCACCATACTTCTGAAAAAAGCTGCTAGTGCTTTCCACAGATAGCACAGGGACGGATTTTGCTAATCATCACCAGATTATTATACTGTTGCTCACTACCTTTGCTGGTTTTTAAGCTATGTACAGTCAGGGACTCTGCTGTAAATTATATAAAGAAATTATACCAGCAACTACAGAAAAGTTTGTACTGAACAGACTTGTTAAACACATGTGTTTAGTTGTAGAATTTGGTAAGCAACAATTCAGTTAGCAATGACTAACTCTGGAGTTTAAAAAACAACTCTTGACTTTGCTATATCCACTCTATAAGGTTGTAGAGCATCAATCATACCTGCTCCTGACTCAATACAACCCTTGCGCTGATATTAACAATGCAAAGGTCATGTTGACCTTCAGCTAGTAACTGGGTATCAGTTTGTGTATATATATCCACTTTCTGCACATTCAAAAACACAGGTGCAGATCTTTCAGTATAAGCGCTTCAGATTTCACATCAAATTATGTGTAAGCATGTCAGGAACAGGATTAACAGAAGCTTTGCTTGCAGAACATTCTCATGAGTATTACTGGGATTTTAACTCCTGCCAAGCCTAAAATGAGCTTTTTCTTATGCCAAATGAAATGCAGCAGAGAGTTATTATTACACTTGATGATTAACTTTTAAGAATCTTGTTTGCACTATCATTAAGGACATTATGAAAAGGAAAGATATATGTGAGAGCTACATGCTACAGAGCTTCTGCCTCAAAAGTTTCTTGACAAAACAGATAATTACTGCAAGTTTCCAGCCCTTGAACACTAAATTTGAGGGTTTTAATATCACAGAAAAGCAGAACTGTAAAACTATACGAAAGCATTAGAGGCATGACAAGATTTGTGTGCTTTCTTCAAGATTTAGGTCTCAACCATGAAACACAAAGCCTTCCTCAACGAAGCCAACCTCCAAACACAGCAGCAGCTATCCACGTCTTATCTCAAACCAGAGATCCCAACCTGAGACACCTCACAGATTTCACATTTCAAATTAGGTTAAGCTCAGCCATATACAAAAATTAATCCCAGCCTAGAAAGATATGTCAGAGAATTCAATAGAAATTAATGTTAGTCATGAATCAGATTCTGTAGAGGTGCTCAAGCTGTTAGCTGCTTCCCTGTATCCCTTTAGAATCCTCTGAGGTCAGCAGCTACAGGTATCACATCACCAAAACATACACCAAAAAAAAGGAGAACATCATTGAGACTGCTATATCCTCTTTCCTGCTGCATGACCCAGAACAGGCAGAGACAGGACTCAAGAAGATACCATCACTGTCTATACCCCAAGTGTCATTCTGCATCGCACAATACCCTTGTCTTACAAATTGTGCTTAATAGAGCAAGAAACAAAACCAAGTTCCCACACAGCCTGGAAAATAAATGGGCCATTTCCCTTAAAAAAAAAGTTAATTCAAATAAATTAAAATTTTAAGTTCAAAGTTCTCTGTGATGTATTAATTTCCTAAATTTAAATTTCAATTGCTATGCAGATCATTTGCTAAAAGTTTCCTGGTTTGCTTTGGATTTTTTTTAATAAGGGCAGATTTAACACAGTAAACAAAACAATGATTCTTACTAAGCATTAACTTCCTTCTCATTCTCCCTTGAAGCTTCCCCCCCAATTTTCTATAAAATAACAGCAAAGCAAAATAATGCCCTAGTATTAAAAAGTGAGCTTAGCTATCTAATGTTATTTATTTATGAACAGAGGAAGTTCTCACATACAGTCTTCTTTACAGCAAACTATTACTTAGACTTCTTTAAGTCTAGAAAATTTTTTCTTCGAAATTGAAAAGCACTAATCTTCAAGCTTCCTACAGGATGTGCAGACTCGCATTGGAGAATTTAAGTCTAGTAACCATCAGCTTGCCTTTCTTAAGTAGCTTTAGTTCTTAAAAGTGATCCACAGCACCTAGGAGCACATAGACTACGAACTGAGTATCAGTACTCCAGATTAACAACCATTTATTTTTTTTTTTCTACAACTAAAGACTGAATGACAGTTCTCATTATTTTTGTTGCTAAGAAACCTGCTTCCTGTTGGACTGTTTGCTGATGGTCCTCACTTATTATGGCAGATTTTAAATTAAAAGCTTCACTTAAGCTTCCGTGCTCTTAAAGGCTGTAGATCTATTTCTGCTTGGCAAAAATGCTTATCATCTTTAACAACAAACTCGCTGTTCGGTGACACACAGGAAACTGTGCTATAGTTTGCATGCAATGGTCTGAGAAGTCCACCAGCAAGGTCAGTCAACTGCACACACCTCAGGGCACAACATGAGATGCTCCTTATTGACTCCAAAACTTACATGACTCCCCTCTGAGAAAGCCCAAAACTAGCAGTCATTCTGCAGCAAAAACATACAGGTACCCAAGTATCTATGCTCAAAGAGTTTCTCTTATCCTTCTAGCATGGTGGCTATCATGCATTTTAGTGTTAGCTCTTTTGAGCCATAGCGCTTCAAAAATATCCGAGTTGAAGTTTTTTTAATTCTAACATGCTTTGAAAGACTGGTGGCACATCCAACATTTAAGTGACAGCCAACAGTTATGCAATTTCACTACAGCTGACCCCTCCCTCAAGATTTCTAGCAAAACACTGTCACACTGTGGGTCGTCTCAGATGACATGAACTGACATCACTCCTCAGCACGAAAAAGGCTCTTGCTTACTTATCTTTTTGTTAGCATGAAATGAGAAATTCAAACATTAACATTTGAAAGTACAGCTCAAAATTAACCTTCTGCAATACAATGACAAACTAGTGGACACCTAAAAAAATCAGCTTTATTTATATGACTGCTGACACATGTGAGATCCTTCATCTTGCTGACGTTCACCTAGGTTCATCACATCACAGCACTCCTGATGCACGGGGAACCAAAGATCTCCCATCTCCTCCTGCTTCTCAGGGTATGAAAATGGGTTCCTTTGTTCTCCCTACTACAGGATTTTTTGCAGGATTTCCTAGAGTCGTTCCTGCCTGATATGAGTGAGGTTTCAGAGTACCCCTCCTGTGAAAGCATGTCCTAAAGACAGTCTGGCCAGATGCTGGGGAAGATCAGCTGCTTACTAACACTCTCCTGGGCTGCTCTGTGGCTGATGGGTCTTTCCATCCAAGACCCAGAACTTCTCAATGGCATTTATCTCCTGTCCAATGCTTTGGTACTTTTCCAGCTCTCGCAGACATACATCAGGTTTAACCTTCCCTGACACGTGCCAGTGCAGTTGCTGGTTCCATTGACTGAGAAAGAGCACAAAAGCCTGGGATCAACCACTTCATTTCCAAAGGACATGCTAACTGCAAAGCCAGGAGAAGGTGACCGTCTCTGGGAAAGCAGCTGCTCAGCAAAGAGCCCCACCAGGTCCTGTGGTATGCAAAAGCTCCTGGGGAAAGCCACGCTCAAGAAGCCAAGAGAAGTGTCAAAACAGACTCAATGAAAGGTTCTTCTCAGTAGAGCCCAGGAACAGCAGTTCAAACACAAGAAAATTTACTTACCAGAAGACCTGAAAAGTCTTCAGCAACTCCAATAGAAAGAAGGTGAGAGGACTGAGGACTGCCTACTGAGATCCACAGCACTGTAATAAGGATTCTCCTGTCACTTGCAAAAATCACAATTTGGACTTTTCAGTGAAAGTCTGCACCACACACAGTTTGCACCACTTTCAGCTTAAACATCTTAATGCTTATGTCACTCACCACATAGTTTTATTCCACATCTAAACCACTTCATGAGTCTTCAGGGGGGAAAACAAGTTTAATAAACATTATTTTTCTGGTTCTTCAGTGGGCTGAGAAGTCAGCAGCACAGCCTGCAAGGTTCTCTCACACCCCTTGCTGTCCTCCTCCACACCTCCCAGAGCCATCTCATCCTAGAAGCCATTGCTTCACCACCACAGGGCTCTTCCCACCACACCTAATGACCCATGCCTGCCATGGGCCTGTGTAACCATACTTTCAGTATTTACATGAAAGGTTAGAAAACGCCATCAGCAGAGATATTACAGTCTAAATCTTATGCCTATGAATACAGGCAGGTTTGAAAAAGTGCCTGTTCTCACAGTATCACCCTATATCGTCTTTAATAGCTTGCACACAGAAATCAAATGGACTAACACTGCATCACTTACAAAAATATCACAAGCAGCAGAAGCACCAATCAAATTCTGCCACCACCTTACAGGAGTGGGTATCATCTACCTTCTCAGCTCATCAGGTATAACACACATTAAGAGAAGCGGCTTATGTGGCAGGGTATCTCCTTCCCAAGGAGCTGCAGCTAAAACGGCATCCTCAGACTTCCCCTGTGCCCTAAATAAACCCAGCTCTGCACACTTCTGACAAGTGAGAGACGCAGGTGCAAGCAAGGGCCCTATGCCAGGCCCTCCACTGCCTCCCATCCTGCCACTCAAGGGCCAGGTGGGCAACTCTGTGCCACTACTACGCAGGATCCTGTTTCACCATTTTTACTCCTGGGTGGGTGATAAATTTTAAGACCGACATGCAGTAAGATGCACACTCTCTCAGACAGCAAAGTGCACAGCCTATTCTGGTATACCTGTTGTCATCAATAGGCACGAGTTCAAGAAATAAACGCATGATCATTTGGATCATCTCACTCCCTGGGTGGGAAAAAGGCAGTACAAAATCTAGAGATGGACCATGTTTCTCACGTGAAGGGCTCCTAAAATAAAAATCCTGTAGTCCTCTACTCCTTGCCCTCAATAGGTGTGAAATGGAGACAAATAAGATTACAAGATCTTAAGTGATCTATTAAAGCAGATGAAGCCAACATTTCAATGTGTTACTCAGCAAAGATACGACCAAAACACAAACCCTGTTTCTCAAACAAAGGGGTCTTCAGAGCTGCAGAGTACTGCTGAAGAGCATGGGGTTGTTTCTGCTGTTGGTTTGCTGAATTTAAATGGAAAATAGCACATAAAAATGCTTAGAGAATGTATATTATTGTCAAACCCCATTTCAATAACATCAATCATTCACAGTCCAAAAGATTAAACTCTATTTGATTAGTAAGGGTGACACGTCACTTTTAGAAAACCCTGGCTGTGACAATTATATCCAGGAACAGACTACAGAGGGCTAATCACCAGCAGAGGGAGGGTAAGGCAAGTCTACAAGCTATCAGTCAACCCTTGCAGACAAGACTATAGTCAGGCCAGGGTTTAGAAAGCATCCAGGACAGGGAACACAGGCCTCGGTTCACACTCAGCCTACACAGTGAACGCTGCCTATCAACCCAGACTTGAGAAAGCTAGTGTAAAATTGCCTCAGATTTTTTACCTGGACAGTAAACAACTCCTTGATGATTAGTGGAATTTGTATTCAGCACTGAAGAGGACACTGCAATATAAGAACAGAATAAGCACAGCTTGTTTGGACAATTGTTGTTTTGTATGGTGGGTTTGTCTGGCAGCACGGTAATGGCTCCTGCAAGTCGCTGCTAAAGGTTTCCATGGACTTCACCTCTGCTGGCAGCAAGGGAAGGGCTGCAGTGGTGGCTCCTGTAAGTGACTGCTAAGAGTTCACCCCACCCCTGGCTCCAAGGGTTTAGTAATCGGGAAGGGGAGTGGGGGAAGGAGTACCACCAATCTAGCCCCTGTGAGAAACGACTGGACGTTTCTTCCTTTGCTCAATGTTAGGAAAGCGCTGGAAACAAGGCAGACTGTAACTTCAACTGAGGATTATTTATACTCCACTCTTGGTAGACTTTTTAACATATAGACCACTATTACAGCTACAGTTTCAAGGAAGCTGATAATTTACTCCACCAGCACAGAAAAACATCAGCAGCAGCAAAACATGTTTTCTGATGTTGGGTATTATTTGGCCTGAATCAAGGCTGACTGGACACAAGAGGCGCCTGATCCGTGTTATGTCTGCAGACAGTCTTTCCTTTTGTGCTTATAAAGGTTCTATGTCTGGCAAAAGCTAAACAGAGCAAGTGCAGAAGTAGAGTATTTCTACACATCTAAAAATCAAGAACACCTAGACTGGAAAGTGGCAGTCATTTCCACCTTCATAGGAAAAAGCCAGAGTGAATTTAGTTAATCATAAGCACATGAAGCCATTCATCTCTGTGGCAGAACGTCCCAGGCTTTCCAGCTAACATTTCACTATGTGAATGGGTAGAAACATTTGCTCACATAAGCTAGTTAAATATGATTGAGCCCAGATGTCCAAATGGCTTAGCAGTCTTTGTTGCGAGAAGTTTGCAAAACATCAAAAAAGAACAACAGACACAAATACATGACCAAGTTCCTGTCCAGCTGATGTGCAAGGCCTGGAGTCTAACAAGACTATTTTTGGTAGCACGTATTGCTAAAATCATTGATGTACCACAACTGTAGTTACACAACGTTCAGTTCTTGTTGAAAGGTGAAGATGGAATACAATGTGGGCTGTAAAAGACCTGCTCACTTAGGGTGCACTGCTCTGTACAGGCAGCACTGTTGCACCTGTCAGCAACAAGGAGATGGAACAGAGAAATGACCCAAGAAATGCTGCCAATCCTGAGCATCTTGGAAAATACCCGATACATCATGGGGTGGTGGGAAGCATTCCACTTACAGTCTTGATACAGACCCTTAGGTATGATAAAGGTGTACTAGGATAAGTCCAAAAAGTTTGTATTACAGATAGTGGCAGGTATGCGGTAAATAAGGTCAGAACTGTATTTACAGTGGGTGGGTCTGTCCAGCTCCTCTTAGTACCACATGGTTCTGAAGAACACACATAAAAGACAGTGTTTTAAAAGTAGGCATCAGAGACATATAAAACTTGACAGAAGAAGTCAGGGTGAGAATAACACAGGGAAAAACTCAGAAGGCGGCAAATAACATGCCAGGAATTCATCCTTCCAAATCCAAGGTCATTTTCTTCTCTCACTGTGGAATGTATCGATTCTAATTAAGCACAAATTTTCCTGCAGCGATAGTGGTTAATATGATGTCTGGCTCAGACAGTTTCTGCAATGCGCACGTACACTACAAAGTTACCCTTAAAATGCAACTTGGTGAAAAAACATGGACTTGTTCCATTATGCAAACGTGTAAACATGCACATACACATTTCTGCCCAACTACTAACTACACAGAAGTATATGGTTCAATATGGTGAAACAAATTGATCTACAACTACTTTCATAAATAAAGGCATTCCTCTCACTCGGTGATCTCAAAAAACAAATGCATTTCAGTGTCACTGTCCCAGATTATCTGCTGGAGGCACCTTAACAAACTATAGGGCTGAAGCCAGCCAAGCAGCTTGGTTAGAGCCCAAGTCTTCCCCAGGATATATCATATATCAACAGACATGCCTCTGCACAGGAGTTCAGACCCAGCTGCAGCAGACCCACCAGTCCTCCTCTGCTACTAAGACAGGCTAATATCCAATTTGTAATAGAGAGGCATTTCACAGACAAAAGGATGAATATGCAATAATCAATACGATAAAATCTACCACTTCAGGACACTGTCTTCCCCGCTAGTAGGCCTACTTCTTCCAAAGTTAATTTTAAAAACAACAAATTAAATTAAAACAGCCAACTCTGAAAGGGCTTAACAGGTACAAAGTTTTTCTACATCACTGGCATCTTATTTGCAAGAACAAAAGCCATCTTCAAATTCTCCTCCTTAAATCCATCCTCATCTTTAAAGCCCAACAGACATCTTTCTGTTTTTAGCAGGCTATTCAGCCTCAAAAAAAAAAAAAGATACCATAACTTGAGAATATTTGCCTTGAGCCAAACCTCAGAAGTTGGGGTTTTAACTTCTGGGGTGAAAGGGAAGTGAAAAAAACAAGTATAAAGTACCTAATTACAGCTTAGGTCCAAGCAAAGCAAAAATTTGCTCAGACTGTCCACGCTTAACTTCGATCCTCAAAAGAACATTGAAACCCTGAGCAACCGGACTCTTGAAACGCTTCTGCCAGAAATCTTCATATTCTACAGGAAGAAAACCATCTTTTGTATACCACTCTCCTTCACATGTCATTTGTAACTACACTTCGTTATAAATGTAGTTCTCAGTGTTCTCCACAAAAGAAGGCAAAAAAAGCAAAACAAACCAGAAGATTTTGTGGCAAAGAACACAACTATATGAAATGTGCGGGGTCACACATTTGCAAAAAGCAAAGCAACTAGCAGAGCTTCCCCTGCCTAAGAGTTAAAACATGCACAGAAAGTTTAATAATGAAATATTCACTCTTTTGTTCTAATTTCTGCCTATCAGTTTACAGAACAGAGGCACCACTCTCCTGCACCTATTTTTTGAAAGTACATCGACCAACTGCTCTACATAAAGTTGTTGTACAAATATTCTTGCTACCCGCCACACACTTGGGATGGCAATGTAAAAGCAGTTGCTCTAGCCAATTTTCTTCCAAAAGCAGAAACTGCTTTCTTTGCTCCTAAAGAGAATTTAATGAAGCCATCTGCTTGTGGTTGAGACTTCTAAAAACATCCTGCGTTCTTTATGCTCCCTTTTACAGTTCAAAGTCTGGCTAGCATCCCAATGCCACAACCTTTGCAAAAAGCAATGCAAGAAGCAGAAAAAAACATTACTAAAACATTTTGCTCATATGTATGTTAAAATACTTCATATGCAGGTATCATATTACTGACAACATTTTTGTCAATATTTTTATATTAAAGAAAGGCAATAGAACAGTAAAATTGCAATGTGCATATAAAATTGAATCTTGCAATGCTTGTTTTTAAATGTTTGAATATATTATTTGGTAAAGTAAAATGTCAAGTCAAGGAAGCCACCTAACTGATCCACAATTTTAAAACATCTCAGTGCTACAGTCTCATACAAGCACAGCCACGAAAGGAAGAACTGATGTTCATTTAGGATCCAAAAACTCTGACCTACCTGTAAAATACCAGCCAGGAGAAACAGATTTAAAACAACTGCTGTACAGACTATAGGAAAGGGCTGTCACACGACCTAACCGCCACATGCCTGTGGTGGCCAGTTTCAGCTGTCACAATATTGTCTGTCCTTCAGGGATGCACTGGGTACGAGTACTGAAGAGGCACAACCAGGTGAGAATGAACTCTGAGCACAGGTACATCTCCTACATGAAGTTACTGCTTTTACACAGAGTAGAGATACTTAGCATATATTGACTTTTAACACTTCCATACTTACAGCTACATTTCTCCCATTTCCCATCTGTTAGTATCCCTCTGGCAGCAGACTTAAAAACATGATTTTTCAAGGAGATATACTGCAGCACAGGATTAACTTCTGCTGCAACTGGCAGTATAAATAAACATAACTGTGATTTTCCAACTGAAAAATATACCCTTTACTCACAATGCAAGTTCAAAAAGGTAAAAAACATGCTTCACTGTGTTTCCAGGACGACCCTGAAATTAATAGTGCTGCAAGTCATCTAGGAAAAGAAAATACATTAATCACAATACCAAGCAGAATGGAGCCTTCAATTTTGCCTGCTGCTTCTAGATCACTTTTCAACATAATTAATCGTTGTGTTCAGTTACGAACAATCACCACTCAAAACCACCAAAAAACTACACAGGGCATAATAAAAAAAACACAGAACTTTATTTGTAGGGGAGTAGAGCCTATGACACCAACCAAGAGCAAGAGCCTGAATATACAACATGCATCATTTGGGTTTCACTGTTTCCACAGGAAGACTTTACAGGAGATAAGGGACAAGAAAGGGAGAAGAATCCCTCTTCCAAATGTTTTTTTATGTCAGTTTTCAAAAGGCATATTTTCTCAGTGAGAGTCACATTTGACATACTAAGACTGCATATTCAAAACTTCACTAATCATCTGGTGCCCGGGAGATTTACAGCATTAGGACATATGCAAAAAATCAGAGTTAAGCTGCTATAAAAAATTCATCAAAATTCCACACCAAAACATGAATGTGTACAGTTGCTCTGGTCTTGCAGCACTGAGTGGCAAAATCTCAGAACTGCACTTACACTTCAGAACATTTTGTCAAAAAGCTGCTTCTTTACAGAGCCAAGCCTCTTGCAGCAGGAAGAGAAGCAAAAAAAAATTACCTCAATTTACATTTTTCCTTCCAGACTTTTCTGTAATAAAAAACAGTCCTTGACTTGTATTCATTAAAAGTGTGCCTTCCAAATTTGGCCTTTTCACATTCATAGAGCAACAAAAGCAAGGCTGTCATTTTTGGATTTCATAGCAGGGAGAAGCATAAGTAGAAATGGTACTGCAGTGACTAAGACATCATGTTTTTTCCAATGCTGGCATTCTCCAAAACCAAGTGTGCTGCTACTGACACAGGGCATAGTAGCTAACTCATCCGAAATAACATGTGGGTGACAGAGACAGCTCCCAAACTAGGCCAAAGCTACCAAGGGGACTTTCTAAGCCCAAAACTCAATCTCTACAAGAAGCCAGTTCTCCCATGGCCGGTGCCACTTCCTCATTGTTAACATGTTAAGTGACTGAAATATGAGGTTCAGGAAAACCAAAGCAGAAAGCACCAACAAGGTGCCATGAGTGTTGAAGACACACAGCATCTCCTTTTCTAAGAAGCAAACCCACTCCGTAATTCAGAAGGAAGTGGTCTAAGTAGGGTGTTTGCTACACTCACCGATTTAAAACACCGGAACACACACCTCTCTTCCTCTGCACTGCCCTGAAGAATTGTGCCCTGACAGCAAAAGCTTTACTAACTGACCCACTTCAGCCTCACCTTCTGTGCTGTAAGGCACATCTGGCAGACCAACAGCAGGATGGGCCTTGCTGCACATCATCTGGATACCAGCACTGTGAATGCATCCAGCACGCTGTGACCTCCATTTCCATGAAACACTCCTGGCTTCAGGCCAGAAAACAGGCAGTCAAAAACACATCACTGTGCAAAAGGGAAGCAACAGATCTTCCCATCAAAAGTGGCACAGGAGTCTGTGCTTGGTAGTCTGTGGCTATTTAGCCAAGTACTGCTCAAACAGCACCTTCATCCAACTCCTCCTCTTCTCGCACACCAGGGAAATTCCTAGCATTGTCCCTCGCCACATTCTGTACCAGCCTAGGCTACATGAAGAGAAAGCTGGCTTTCTCTATCAACACAGCAAAACCAGAAACAGTGTTCCCCAAAACACACCTCCTTTTTAACCAAGGATCCTAGCTAAAAAGGAGTAAGGCAGGAACCCATGCTGCTACTTCTTTTAGCACTTCTCAGACCTGACATGTTCTGGAGGATATCCTTTTGAGATACATAAGAACAAGTTAAGCAAAACCGTATTTTCCAGGCTAGTGATAGAATAGTATCTGCATATGCAGATTTCTTCTCCCCCTTGTTGTCTGATCAGTGTTACTTATCAAGGATTAAAGAGGTTGTAAACTATGAACTGCTTGAAGTTTGCTCAGTCAGAAAAGCCTCAAAGCTCACTTGTTTGCAGTGTGTCAGGCAGGAGAGGGAAGAGAATTTGAACAAATATTATCAGAGCACTAATGGAAATGGAGAGATTTGTCAGCAGCAGACACGATCTCGTCTCCCCCTTCACAATTAGGGACAGAATGTTGTCGCCCAAGGGACCAGAAGAAGAACAGGACCAGGCAAACAAGCAGGAAAACTAACAGGAGACTCCACACAACCACCAGGCTGATAGTGCCTGGAATTACACTTGAACAGCAGAGAATAGTATGAGAGATGCAAAGAGCTATGTGTGCACAGGTTTTTTTTCCCCTTGTTCTTCAAGATAAATTAAAATACTAAATTTAAAGTTTATGTTGGTTCAAGAAACTTATCCAGCTGAAAAACTAAACCATTTGCTTTTATGGGGAGAAATGGACGTTGTGACAAGTCACTTTTCAGTCAGATCCATTTCTGAATGTAGCTCACTCTACACCCAGACAAGTTTTAATTCTAGTGCAGGGGAACAAGTAAGAGCCCATTTAACTGGAGATTTTCAAGAAACACATGCTCCATCTCTTTCACTGTACAGAACTGCAGTTTTGGAAAGCATTAAGGTTTTGACTGAAATTCTGCCAACCAGAGAAAAATGGACTGCAAGCTACCAGACCAGTTGCTGCTGTGGAACAAAGCATCTTTAACGCATTCCTCACAAGTTGGGATTTTTTTACTGATGCACCTGTCTCCTTAAATTGTACTTGAATGAGGGTATCATTTAAGCATCTTGTATATAATTTTCCTTCTGGCACTTGCACCAGAGACCTGACATGAACTCTGAAGCGCACCTCTTCAGCTCACAGAACATACGGGGTTAATCAGCTCCTAGGGTGCTCTTGCTAACCAAGTGAGAAAGCACTGCCAAACACCAACCTATTTTATTTGAACTCTGTGTAAACTTGTGTTTGAGCTCCAGCGAAAGTGAGAAGCTTACAGAAAGGCTGGACCATGCAGGCTCTGAAAGCCCCATGCTGATGACACAGGACCGAACAAACACGAGTGCAAATGCATGAGCTGTGCTTCTATTGACACACAGGTAGCAGGGCACTTCAAAAACAGCAACCTGAGCATCACTGAAACACACTTGCCATCCACAGCTAAAGGTTTCTGATCTAAAATGTACTGACTGCACACCAAAGCCTTAACAGAGATGTAGTAAAAAGTGTAAGATCTGGTGTTCAGAACAGCAGAACTTAATGCAGATCACACTGCCTTTGCTCTCTTCTCATTCCAGACCTTGTTTCAGTCCCTTAAGCAGACAGACAGCGTGGGCTTCATCTGCCTCCAAAGCCTCTGTCTGTAGTAGCGCACATGGGATGCCCAGCCTCTCTTACTCCATTGCCACCCCAAGCCTTGACATGAGCTGCTTACAGGAGACTACACAATCAGTGCATGGCTGCTCTCCCACAGACCTCTTCAGGTCCCGTGCTGATTAAAGCTATCAGCCTGCAACAAGGACGAAATACTTCAAAATGGACAGCAGCAAGACCCAGAAAGGACCACTGAGGAGGAAGAGAGGGACAAACCACCTGTGCTGAAGACTGTTTACTTACTTTGTCTTCCAACTTCACTGACTTCAGAATGACTAAAGCCATTTGAGCACTGTGAGATAGAGCAGATAACTCCCTGAACCACAAGTTTAGCAAGCACAATTTCCACCACAAGTTGGTTTCACTACTTGGATACCACAAAAAAGTACGAACAAGCACTGTTTGCACGTTTAAACTTTACTTGCCACATGTTGAAGACTGATAACGTACCATAAAGGATCGTTTAGAAAACCAAGGCAAGTGGTACAGCAAACAAACTACCTGCATTATAGTCACACAGCCCTCACCTTGATGTAACTTGAGGGAGCAAGCAGACTATAAGAACATAAATCAATCTGAAAGTCACAGTTCTTTGAAGTCATTTTAAACAAACTAATTTGAAATAAACTAATGTTTAATCAAATACTTCCATCCCACTCTATCCAAGTTAGCCTGGTATTCTAATCAGAAGATCCTTAATACAAAACTGCTGGAGAAACAGGTAGTGAAATGGGTAATTAATGGTTGCCCTCTCCAGATCAGTGAACAGTGACAGACTGACCAAGACACATGGTACAGCCACGATGGCTTCAGCAGACAGAAAGCGTTGCTTTCTACCAAAGCTATAGCCAGCAAAGCTTAGAGCTGCCAAAGAAAAAGTTAACATACAACTAAGACCTTCACACACAGGCATTTCATTAACCTTTGCTTTTCATGCTATGCACCCCTGAGTAATGGATACGTGACACATCATTTCAAAAGGTATGTCCACCTCACTACAAAGGTACACCATCAGGGGTTCCCAAAGTGAAAGCATTACAGTCACTATATATCTATTTAGGTGGTTACTACCATCTTGAGAAGCAAAATCAGGAGGTGTCTGCGATCAAAACCCTGCCTAAGGGTAGATGGTACCCATTCACTTCCCTGTCAGAAGAGCTGGACACTAAGACCGTCACTCAAAAGTGGAGCTTCAGAGCAGATAAATCATAATTCACAGCTACTGGCACAAGTCTAACTTTTCTGCCTATCAGTGGATTTCTGATGTTGCAATTCATACACCAGTCTGAAACTTTTCCAAGGCAGAGGACCAAATATTTCTGTGGGTTAGTGTATCACTGAGCAGTGGGCCTGCTAGCACAGTTCATACGAACAAACTGTACTAACAGACTGTCCATTAATTAAAGCTGACACTTCTTTGCCCATCAGGCAACAGCTCATTCAGGAGCCATCACATAATGAAACCATTGTCAGCCTTTCCTTTACATATTCTACTGTAGAACAAAAGGTGATCGTTGTACAGTCAACAAGGACTTGAACTTCTGCAGGTAACACTGCTTCTCAACAACAAACTCAACAGCAAAAAAAAGATCTTGCACTGAAAGAAGAGGTGTAAACTTTAGTAAAAAAAAAACACCCTAAAAAAGCTTTTGCTATTACAATTTTTCACTGAACAGCACCCTTTCAAAAGTGCCATCAGTTTTTTAAATTCAACATCATAACACCTAGCCACTATCATTAGCTAGAAAAGATAGCACAAAATGCCTCCCTAGGCAGGACAGTTTACTCTCCTTCCCTTCTCCCCAGCTGTCACATTTAGTGCTCTTTTGCAAATTTTCAAACATGAATAAAATACAACAGTTTGACATTTGAATATGAGACAAACATCTCAAAAATATGCAATATCCACTTATTCCAAAACATTTGTGATAAGACAAGAGTCATTCTTTAACAAAAAACGGACATAACAAGAAGCTGCAGAACACTTACCAGAGGGAGAATGTAAAGAGAAAATTCCTCGCATAAAGGAATATATAGGGAATTTTGATCTTGTGGCAGTGTTCCATGAATTCGTGCAACATATTTAAAAACAAAAATTGATTCATATTCATATCAACATTGTTTCTAAACTGTGGTGTTTTATCAACCGCACTAACTACAAATAGCAATCACATCTGCCATCACGTGAGGACCAAATAAAAAAAAAGAGTAAAACAAACACTTTCATCCCAATTTTCCTGAGAAGAGCAAAACAGAAGAAAGCATGCCCAAAGCTTCAGAAACAAGCAAAGAAAGAAATCCTGGAACAAAAAGAAATAATAGGGTAAGACAAGTAAAGGGCCTCTAATGGTAGTGATTTATTCTATCACAGCCTGTTAGTGTCAGGTTATGTAATGAGCCCACATGATTTAGGGATTCATGTGGGGAGAAAATGTTTTTCAATTAACAATACGGATCTGGGTTGGCTGATGTCAAGTGCCTATAAGTGATGAAAATGACAGACGAAGACTTTAAACAATGGCTTACAATGCATTACTTTTTATGACACTAAGTTTATGAAGGTGTGCCTTAGCACTATCTTCAAAATAAACCAAAAGAAATTAGAAGAGTAGATGTAAGCTGTAATTCTTCCAAGTACCAGCATTTCTCTTACTTTCAGACATCTCTGATTCTAGATGAGAGTACAGATGAAATTATATATGAAGCTGAAACACATGGGTAGGTAACACAACAGCTATGAACTAGAGAGGGAGGAACCTGTAAGCAATGAAACAAAACCACAGAGAACAATTAATACATGTTAAAAAATTACAGGAGGGAAAATACAGATGGAAAAAACATGCAACTACAAGGCCAAATCCTGTCACTGAAACTCAGTTTGCCCTCTTGGGTAGCAGAGGCTGTTGAACTCCTCCAGAAGTCAGCTGGAGTGAAAACCAGCTCTTAGAAAAGAAGACAATCAACAACATGCAGCCTCTAGGAGAGGTAGAATCCATCACATGACAATTTTCTGTCACATGAGTATGTTTTATTACTCATCTGAAATTCCTGCCTTCAGCTTTCAAATATCAGGGTCCTACATACCTCACCCTGAGGAGTCAGTTAAATTTTTCCTGTCCATCATTTTTATCTATCAACTTACGCTCACTACTTTTTATTCGGCAAATTACACAGGTAGTATTTCTTGAATTTGTCCCACTGTAAGCATATTTTGTAGCACTTATCAACCCTCCAGGACTCAGGTAGTATCCTGTACTTGTCCACATGCAAGCCAGATAATACAAGGAAACTAATCCAAGTCTTTTCATGAGCTTAAACTGGTATGCATTACAAGCACCAGAGATTAAGCAGACACATAGAGCCAGTTCACCATGGCCAAGACACTACAAAAAAACCCCCAACTTTCAAATGCACCCTTGGCAGTAGCTTTTAAATCTTTTTTTGAGAGGCTCGGACAATAGCTGTCCAAGACCTCACCTCCCCAAAGGAACCAGGTTCAGAGCCAAAAGTCGTGACTCAGACCAGCAGCCTCCAGGGGCTGTCAGTGCACTGGGCTCCTCTGATGTCAAGTCAATTTAGGTAGCTCTAGAATTACTGAAAGGAAGAAGCCTCCAGCAAGCATTTACTCTCCAGAATCTAAGACAAAGATATTCTTGTTTTACAACACAAAGGCCATAGCTAAGGCCATCTCTTGAGGGGGTTTTTTGTTGGTTGCTTTTTGTTTTGCAGGTTTTTGCTTGTTTGGTTGGTTTTTTTTTAAATCAGCTATTATTTCAGTACACCAAGTTCTTTCATTAAGTGATGCAACTTCAACCAGATCAGCACAGAAAGAGCACTCTTAGGGTGGGAAAGCAAAAAGTAAGCTTTAGAGCATTTTTGCATCCTTTTTCGGCTCTTTACACCACTTCACGTGGGTAAAGAAGCTGAGTCGAGAAGTAGAAACCCTTCTGCCTAAGTAACATGGGATAAGCTACTGAGACAATCACAACAGATTTTTCTTGTGACGCAACTTTGACCATACTGTGAACACATGTACTTCTCTTCAGCCTGAGTCCAATTCTCATATTGCTAAAAGACAAAAACCCCTTCGTCCTCCTATTGCCATAATTTAAAACACACATAAAAGTTTCCATGAGGAAGGGAAGCAAATGGGATTACGAAAAACAGAATTAAGCCTTCTGACTCATCTCCTTCTTCCCCTTTCATCCATTACAAGACAGCAAACCTCTTGCCTTCATCACTCAGCAGAAATCACTCAGATTAATTACCATCTGCAATAACCTTCCTCAGGCAGCCAGAACCCTAATGCCTGCCTCTCAGGTGAACTTCAAAATGTTACATGAACAAGAGTAAACTACAAATTCAGTACGAACAGGCAGGAAGGTGAGGGGAGGACTGCCCAGGCAGAAGGCCAGAGGGGCTAGAGCCCTCCCGACACCACACTGCCCAACACTGCACACGCCCCTGACACAGCCTCGCCTCCCCCCGGCCTGCAGCCAGCCCTTCCGCGGCTGCATCCGGACCCCATCCTCCCAGTCACGAGCACTCTACTCACTGCAGGGAGCAAAGCAGAGTGGAGACAACAGGGGAAGAGAAAGGGCATTGTGTTTTCCACCAGTCAGCTTTCTGGCTTGCAGGACCATTTTTGTTTAGAATTTGATTTAAGAAGTGACAGATGTCACCTTGGTTCAGTACTCCAGTGCATCAGGAAAGCAGAGGCCACAAGGATTTAAGCTAGTGGTTACCATGTCTGCTCTCGAAAGCTCCTCAATAATACAGGGTACAAACACCTACCTAAAATACCTACCTAAAAACTAGGCTACAGAACCCAAAGGATTACAAGAGCTCAGCAACACCAGAATGAATCAGAAAAGCAGAAACAAAATCCAGCACGATACTGCATTGCAAGTTAGCCCAGCAAACTGCAAAAACCTGATGGCCCAGACAGCACGAGTTAGGATATCGAAAAAAAACATCAGTTTGGACAAAGAATACTCCCAGATTACACAGAAGAAAACCCTGTTAACAGCACCGTGACCCAAAAGCAACAGAGCCCAACACTCCCAACAGGCCCTGTCATCACCTGGTACCAAATACCACTCCTCTGAGAGGGCATCTTACCATTTTGATTAATCTGGTTTCTACAGACACAGAGCTCTTCACCGACCTGAGAAGAGGACACGGGCCACTGAAACTGTTGTGAGGGACACGGTCCCACCTCCTCAGGCCTGCGACAGAAGGTTTGGCTTGCTATCCCTCCCCTGCGCTGGAGGGTAGGCCAGCCTGGACCCATATGCTCACAAGCCACCATTTCAGCTGTTCGCCACACAAACCAAAACATGCCACACAACCCCATTTCCCCAAAAACCACAGGAAGGGCCAACGATGGAGTTTCACACTTCCCAGGCACTCAGGACCCATACCCTCTGGCAAGGCAGCGGGAGCCCAGGAGGGAACAGATGTGTGAGCAGGGATGCGGCCAGGCAGCAAACTCCTTGAGCCAGTGCTCACGACAGAAAACACCGTGACATGCAAAAACTCGGTAAGAGTCATACAATACTAGAAAGGGAGGCCATTTCTCCAGTGGTGCCAACACACAGCATTGCACCTCTCTCAATCATTAACCGAGGGGGAAGACAAACAACACGCTTCCCGCCTGTCAATTAAAGCAGATTTGTCCCGGCCCAGTTCAGCTCCAGCAGCCCTCCACAAAGGCTGGTGTTTCAGGGAGATGGCACTGCAGGGGTACAGCTCTCCTGTTACACCAGCCACAAGCAGGGAAGGGCCGGTGCTTGTTCCTCCCTGGACCTCGACGCCTGTGAGAGGCCAGCCCTACTGCCACTCGGCTGGCACCGCTACATCAGACTCCACACACTTACAAGGAGGGAAAAAAAATTAGCATCAAGATATTAAGAATAGTCACCGTCAAACACAAGACCGGTTAATAACTTCACACCTAATTCAGAAAGAAAATTATATCCATGCTCTTCAAAAAAGATCCTCAGATGATACAAACTTGAAGAGCCTGCCATCACAGCAGTAATTATTCCCTCCTTAATGGATGCCTTGCTCTGTTTCTGTTTGGTGAAGAGTTTGGGTCAAAGCCTCCCTGGATCCTCACCACACCTCACATCCCCGATCTGCCTCCAGCTGCTGGCCAACACTGCTGCAACAGCCAGGGTCCCTAAGCAACAGACATTAAAATACTTTGCAGAAGAAGGAAGGAGTTTTACAGCTATCACCTGCCATTAATAATTTGAGGCACAATATAGGACAGCTTTATTATTTTTTAAAAAGGGCTTTGTTGTTCAATGTTAAACCATGCAACCAATTTATCAGACACTTAAAAGGCATCTTATCCATGCTGAATACATTAACAGATCAGTCTGTTTCACATTAAAAGGTCAATCCTCTTTTCCTAAGGCACACAAAGACAGCTTTTACCAGTCCACATTTTATACTTCCAAACTTTTGCCTATGTTTTTCACTTAGAACCTGATTGACAATATCTTTTTAAATAGAATTTAAAAAAAAAAAAAAAAACCACTAAAAAAAACCCAAACTGTTTCCCAGTTCTAGCTTTGAAGAAACCATACCAGTTGAGGTATGTACTTTTTCTGACCCATGAACACAAAACAACACTGGACCCCTTGTAAAAGGAGGAGGTACGATCCCCATTCACAAACCCTGTTCCACAGACAAACATATTACTTGAAATAAAGCCAGTCTAAACAATACAAACCCAACAAATTAGGCGTTTAAAGTGCTAGATAAACACACTCAGCTTGATTAAGTACATTTAATTCTTCAGCAACTTCTTCAACAAATGAATTCAAGGCTCACCATGCCTATACAGCATCCCTTCCTTCAGGAAGATAACTAAAGAGAAGCAGCTGCATCCCTATGATGTAAGTTTTCATACAGAAAGGTTTCTGTATACCCAAAAATAAAAACCTCAAATCAAGTAGTAAATTAAGACCCCCATCATTAAACAGCTGGGGTTTCTAACACACTTTTCTCTAAATTTTTCCTCCATTCAAAAGCGAACAATGCTCCCAAATAGGACTAACCACATGCTGCATTTATGAACTATGTGATTCTATGAAAAGTGTATCAACACACAGCAAGTTAACAATTTTTAAATTAAAACAAAAATTTCTGCTTTTAGTCTTCTTACCCATTAAGTAGTCTGGCATTAAGTCAACTGGACCAACAAACCTCATGGCAACTGCCACACAAAGGTGAGCTAAAGCAAGATAGTTTTGTAGCAAACCACTGCCTACTGCGTGCAAAGTCATTACTGAATGACTATTCCCTATTAAAATCAGCAACTTGCTCAACATAATTTAAAAATATAGGTTGGAAGCAGCATATTAAATCTTGAGGAAACTACTTAAGCAGCAGAATGTGAGCTCTGAGAAAGCACCATCCGCCGACAATAACACAAACACAGAAAATGCCCCCCAGTTAATCGGTAGTGAAGCGACTAATCGTAGTGAGCTGGTCACTGTTGGAAAGCACGCCCAAAAGCCTACAGACCAGATTACACCACCGCTGCTCACCTTATGGAGAGCTCTCCCATATGATGAAGGTCCATTTTTAAACCAGGACAGCCCACAAAAGAAAAGCCACCCACTGAGAGCAAAGGAGGGCGAAAATCTGTGCCTGAACAAACAAGATCAATTGCTAACCCAAAATTAAAGTCGAAGACAAAACTAAATAAACAGGCTGCTCTAAGAAACTGTCAGCAGGAGACATTAGGGTGCAGGATGCTGTTATTAAACCGAGCTGTAACAGAAGCCTAGAGCAGAGATCACCGAGCCATGAGGCAAAGAGATGTTGGCATCAAAAGGAGGAGGACATTGTGCAACAGATCTCCTACACCTCATCTTCTGCAATTCCATCCTAAAACTCGGGGGGAGAGAGAAGAGATAACCTGACAACCTGTCATCACAGAGATAATAATCTCTCACTTCAGGGAGAGGCGTGGAATTAAAATAATTTTCACTGCTGGTGGCTCCTAAGGAACATGACCTACAATTCCACACTAGATAACAACTGAAAGAAAGCGAGTATTTATGAAATATTTTTATCAGCTGAAAGAAACTGTCACTTCAGTCAAGTCAGATTCACTCCTTATTTGTTGATGCCCATTTTCCTGCTCCAGCTCACCACAGCAGAGATCACACCATGGTTTCACTGACACTCCCCTCGCTGGCAAAACCAGATGAAGCAGCTCCAGCCCCCGCAACAGCACTGCTTGTCGCTGGTGGGACTGCACCATCAGCAAGCAGCACTGATGTGGCACAGCATCAGGCCTCCAAACAGCTGCACGACCACTTCTGAAGAGGCTGCACAGGCGCATGGAGAGGGGGTAGGAACCAGCAAAAGAAGTTTAGGCTGGCTTTTCTGGCATATGCAATAGCTGTGATGCACCAACACTGAGAAGCACAAACCTCCATGAATGCAGTGACCACCTGAACCTTGTAAAATACCACCACTGCTGCTCTCTAGTTAGTCTGACAAGCAAACAGCGACTCTGAATGCTTGCATATGTATTCACAAAAAAACAGTTTTATTGTGCAATATTCAAGCTACATTCAAACAATACATATAATCATGGTGGAGAAAAAAGGCAACTCTACTTTTGCGCACGGTAAAGATGAACCTACAGCTAAGCATATGTCGGGAACAACCACAGTGTCCTGACACTTACAGCTTGCATTCGTGCTTCACATCCCTCAAGCCACACTCACATCTGTTTTAGGCAGAAGGAGGAGAGCATGGACACTGGCACACACCCAACGACACAGACAGGCTGTGTGCCTAAACCATCGTACCATTGTGTATTCTCCCTATTCTGGGAGCAGCAGGGTGCCACCATGGCTAACCCCAGGTTAGCTCCTCACAAGTTTTTCTTAGGAATGCACACTACCTCTGTGAACCAAGAGCCAATGAGACACGCACGTAGCTCAAGGCTCACAGTCCTTCAAAACATGATGGTCAGCCCAACCCAAGCTGCAGGCATTCCTATACGTCCCAATGCACAGAGGGGCAAAGACTACACCAGGCTCTGCATAGCCCTTCTGCCTGCAGTACAGTACTGATATAAATTATCAATATATCGATACCATTGTAAAAACCTGCAGCACCTTTTCTCATGGGTTTAAGGCATGTGTAACTAGAATGCACAAACAGTTATCCCCAGGCAAAGGACACACTTCTTCCCTAGGCAAAGGACACATTTCTTGCTATAGTTAAGGTAAAACGTCTGAGTACTATGGTAGCTGAGAAACCATCACCATACTTGATTAACCTTTGTAAACAAAATAAGCCTCTTCTAGGTAGATTGTCTGGGTACACACTCCTAATAACGATGAAGGGCAACCAAAGGCCACAAAGCTAAGAGAGCTTTAAATACCTGCTTTGGAAACAAACCTCAGCACAACATACAGACTGCAAATAAGGAATGTGCCTGGTTGTTTTTTGGTTTGGGGTTTTTTTGTTGTTGTTGTTTGTTTTGGGGGTTCTTTTTCCCTTTTTAAAGTACCATGAGATCTTATACCTCTAACTCAATTTGTAATTAGGACTCTCTCAGTACAAGATTATAGATTTTTCGCCCCCCTCCCTAAAATCAAGTTTCAAGTTTGTGGACCAGATCCAAGGAGCTGGTTTCTATGCATTCCTGAGGGAGAAAGGGCTACAGAAAGCCTTTTATTTCTGCATGTATTTCCCAGAAGGCCTAACTAATGCAAAAGGAAATGTATCAGGCTTCTTCAAAGGGGGGGAGGGCAGGAAGGGATTAACACGTTTCATGGGCAAAGTGTAGGCAAGTGGGGAGGGGCAAGCACTTCAATGTGAGCAATTACAAGCAATTATTTTGTAAACCCTACAATAAGATAGTTAAAATACCCTTTTCAGCAGAAAACCCTACTCAAACGTAAAGGTAAATTGCGCTGAAAAACAGACGATGTCACAAAAAGCTACTGTGAAGGGCACTTGAGACTGAAATGTACATCGCGTGAGAATCACCACTTAAAACACCTCACAATCATGAAGTTAAGGGTATTTTGGAATGCATGTTTTCATTGCAAGTCAGCATCACCGGTGTGAACAGTTTCACCCAACAGCTAGCAACAGTTTCCTCCTCCTAAATTGATTTTATATATACCTCTTGAACAGTTTCACACAACAGCTAGCAATGGCTTCCTCCTCCTAAATTGATTTTATACATACCTCTCTCCAAAGCTTTTCCAGAACTAACCAAGGGCAGTGCCAGGTTCAGAAACACACTTCAAGATAAGACAAATTAAAAGCAAAAATGCAATCAGGAGCAGAGCAATTCTTCCGTATACTAAAATAAATATTACAGAACAACTGAATAAAAGGTTACTGCTCCAGAATGAGGACTTCAGCTGCTGGGTCTCTTTCACTGCCAAAGCATACCCATAGGCAATGCACCAAGCAGGTTCTGCCCCACCTCAAGTCTTTGGGGGGCCCTAATCCTGACTCCAACCACCACACACACTGTCAACCGCTGCTTCGAGCCTCTGCTGCCCACCACAGCTCAACTGCTGGTCCCCTTGGGGCTTCCTTTTTCTTTAAAACACTCCCCTCCCCCTTTCTATCAAAACCAGGACTTAAAGCAGGCACGGGCCTAATTTGTCGAAGGTACACGATGCTTTTTTTTCTTCACCAAGAGAGGCAGAAGACCACGCAGCTCCAACTCACAGGTTAGTATACACTTGCCAACATACAATTAATTGAACAAGCAGCTTAATTCAAGTTCTGCTGCACTTGCTGGTTCAGAAGTTCCTACTCCACCTGTATTTAAACACCACTTTGATGTTTAATATAGCATGCAACTACTATAGCTCTCTAGTCACACTCAGTAAAAACAAATTAATTCCCAGAGTTATTTTGCATTAATACGAGTTACAGGGTAAATAGCCTAGGTTATTTAACTAGTCCATTCAATAACACTATCATCCATCCTTCCCTCCAACCCCCTCATAGAAACAGCAGCAAAATTAATTATTTACTTAAAACCAAATAATCAGGTTGATTGTTCTAGGACTGCTTTTAGGCAGTGAGCTACTTACCATTGTATTTAAAACATTTAATAAGCCAAGAGAAAAAAACAACAAAGATTTATTACTGATATTGAATAACAAGAGTCTTTCATTTAATAAAGTACTGAAAAAGTCCACCAGCCAGAAACTGAAGATAAACAATAAAATATGCAGAATTGCAAGGCACAGCGTAATTAACAACTAGAAGTAAGATTACATGAGGGACTTGCAATCATTAGAAACAAAATGACAAGAGATCAATTTTTCTGGATGGGGAAAATGAGAGTAGTGGACAAACTCCAGGTCCTGGAACAGAATTTCACCCAGTCATTCCAGGGGTGCATGCTACTCAGGGGCTAAAGTAACACCTTTACTTTACTTTTCTTCAGGGAAGTATTGGGTTACTTTTTTCATTGGGTTATCTTCTCATCTCAGACAAGCTGAAGCTCAACACCCCACCTCACCACCCTTGTCTCTGGCAAGAGAGGGAGCACTGAAGGGACAGTCAGGCTACCAGTTGACATAATTCTGGGGCAAAACAAGACAAGTGTTTTCCCAAGATGTTTGCTTGGCTTTATCAAGGTTCTTCTAACTTTTACATTTTTGCTGAGTATTTCTACAATGCAGCTGTAGCTACAAGCTCCAGAAACAATGAAAGCTGCAGCAGTAGCATACACACCTCTTCAGCATAACCCGTTTCCAGGCCAGAAACCCACTCAATGGCCTGCTGCTCCAAGTGCTACTCCCTTAGAAAGAAAAAAGTCACAATCCCATGCAGTACCCAGAAAGAATTCACGGATATACATCTGAGAGAGACAAGAAAGACCAAGGCAGCCACCAGTCTTCTGGCTGTTTTTAACATATTACTCTTATTTTTCCACAAAAGAAAAAAAATCACTACAGCACAGATTTTTCTTATTATGAATCTGCCCAACCCACTACCAATTTGGAAGCTAAACCCAAGCATCAGTACATATGTGCTTCAGAAACACAAAGTCTAGTCATTACAGAGCAAAGTTCTACTCAGTCACCTATCTGAAAATTATTTTGAAAAAAATCTTCATAATTTCTCTTTGGTTGTATACACAGCTTTGAAAAATCCCACATAGATTTAAAAAGTCTCCTTCACAAAGCCACACTCCTCTAAGTGGCTCTTAGTCTGCTCTTATTTGCCACGAATCATTTCAATACAAGTTCTCCATGTTAACTCTTTCAACCTTGCATGGCATAATTACAGATGTTCTTTCTGCATATTTTTGCATATTTAACTAAGAGTCATTTCATGCTAATGCAAAGGAAATGTCTCAGTACACATTTATTTCATATGTTATGATTACCCTGCGGTACACCATTTACTTCTCAATTTCTAGGTAACTTCTAGCATAGTGCAGGTGTAATTCATAAACAGCAATTATAACACAATATAAATTACAACCTAAGTACACTGACAGAACATCAGTAATGCAAAGGGAACTCCTCAAATTGCACATGATAATTAAGAGTCTTCATGAGAAATCTTATGTGGAGAAAAAAAAACTCATGGTAGGCCAGGAAAGTGATAGACTGTAAAATCAAGTTAATGGGAAGGTAAATTTCAGCCTCAAGACACTGTGTGTTATGCATGCACACCAGGTCTCAGAAAACTTTCTCTTACAACTTGACACAGGATCTGAAGCCACCTGGGACAGTCTGGAGCAAAAGGAGAGCCGCAGTGGTGTTTTACCTATGGCAGCAACATGGTTTGGATGAACTCTCTCATCCCTCTTTGTACCACGTACCTCTGCCCAAATTATCATTCGACCAAAGCATGTGCAGTCCCACTACCCTGATGAAGACACATGGGCTGAAGGGTTACTGAAAATACACTAGCAGAACCCATCACTCTGGAAATCATCTGCCAGACTGAAGCCAATAACATATGCTATCACAACATAAAGATCTTTCTTACCCCTCCCAGTCTCTCCCTTCACAATGCCACAAATTCTCAAGCAGAGGAGGACCACTGATCTAGTGCCAGGCGTGGAAGTGCTATGCTTAACATACAGTTAAGAGCCCTGCAAGCCTCAAGCCTCTGAAGGCGCAGGTGGTCCCTTTCAAAAACAATTAATCCCCGTCACCTAGAAAGATGCACAAAACCTGATCAGTTGGCATTGAGCCCAAGCAGCCTCCCTTCTCCATCCTTGACTACTTCCTGAAATATCCTGTCTGCTTCTGTCACCCACAAATCCAAAGCAAGAAGACAGATCCTATGATAAGAGCTCTAAGATTCCTAAGCTTGTAACTAGTAGCTTCTCCAATCAAAGAAACAGGTATAACCTGTTATTCCTTCTAGAAGCTCCTCATGCATCCTCAGAATAATATCTGAACTTCAAGCAAACAGGGCCCTTCAGGATTCTGTTGTCCACTAGATTTCCAGACAAGAAAATCTGTATTTACATTATTAATAATGTAATTAATATAATTACTTATAATAATATATTATAGTACCTAACACCTACTAATATATTAATAAAGTAATATGATTACTTATATTTATAACAAAATTTTTTTGAAAAGCATAGACTTTTTTATTTGACTGATGCCTTTAAAGTTTAAAGCAACAGCTAATATAAAGCGAGAAAACGTTAACAGGTGTAAAAGTCAGGTTATGCACTCATTTTACTTTGGTCTTTCAGGCAAATTTAAACACCTTACTTTACTGAATTGAAATTCAAAAATTTTCCTCCCAGTTGTAAGATTCAAACTGCAGATTTATGTTGTCCACATAACTTAATCTCACAATGACAAGGCTATTGCCCAAGTCCCATAAAACTTTTAAAAACAAACTTTCCCATTTTCCATTTAGTTATGCCACGTCTTTCCCAGAGGCCATTGCAGCTCTCCCCAAGCTTCCTGACTGTTTACATCTCTGGAAGCTAATTCAATGGGGCGACTTTGTCAGCATTATTTTTACAAGCCATTTTAACTGCGAAAGCCAGCATGCACCACTGGCTCTTGCTCTGGCATGCTGTGCTACACACACCCATCTGGTCCTTGTACACACTGCGGAAGCAATGCTGGACTAATCCCAAACGTTTGATTCTTTTTGAAAGGGATCGTTAGTTTCACAGCAGTTCTTGTGGACCTTATTTTACACTGATGAAGACAAACAGCAACCACCAGAACAACAATAGCTACTTTGTTCACACAGTAAAAAAATGTGAAACCACCAGGATTGTTCTGAATTGCTGAAATTGCTCAGTTTTACTGCACTATGTTAAATAGCTGGTCTACAAAGCAAAGTCATAAAACTGATCTTTGATATTTCCCTCTCCCATTCACCCTCTCTCATAGCAGATGCCAACTACTTGGTTAGACATATTTCATTAATAAGAAAAACACAGTCAACTGATACAAATATGATAACTGGAAATATCTCTTAATTGTTTTAACCATTTAGCTCTTGCCAGAATAATTAAAAAGTAAATCTGAACACTGTCCACTCCAAATCTGCAACTATACTTCTTCAGCTTACACTTACAGCACAACTCTGCCACTAAAAAGCAGTAGTTCTCAGTACACAAGCAAAAATTGCATCATGAAAAAGACTTTGCACATACAAGGGTTTGTGTTTTTGGTTTTGTTTTTTTTTTTTTTTTTAAAAAGTCCCAGTAAAATAAGCTTTGTGTAAAAAGAGAGGAGCAGTGGAAGGGGAGACACCTTTAACCTGAGGAGCACTCTCATTTCTCCTTACTACCACTCATTGCAGTTTGCTCCTTGACACTTGGGGGGGCCCAGCAACTCCCTTTGTGATGCCCCTGTAACACTCCGTTTGGGTGTCTGTATTCACCAGGCAGACAGTCTGTAGGCAGGCTGGGAGACGAGGCAGCAGGCAGGATCTTTTTTTTTCCAGCTCAGCAGAGGACCTGCTGAGCCACTCTGCAGGACCAACACCTTTGCCTCTGGCTTCCAGCACCTGCAAAGCTCAGGAGAAAACTAATTACAACGGCAGGGACAGGTACAAAAGCAAAGGCAGAATGATCTGAAGTGCATTAATAAACCAGACACTAGAAAGAGTGAGTTACACAAGACACTAGTCCACAGCACCTGATTAGCTTAAAAAAAAAAAAAAAAAAAGGGGGGGGGGGGGGGGGAACAGAAAGGAAAAGGCAGACACAGCTGCATACCCAGACAGAAAATGGGGAGAGCAGCACCAACTGCAGAGCGAGACACAAAGGCCAGCTACTCTGGATCAGAAGTATCAGGTTACCATTCCCCCAAATTATGCCATGTGTTGATTTTCAAGCATTCAGGAGAAAAGATCTGTACCATACATACTTCCCACTGGTAGATGGGACCACACTCTTGAATCACTAAGGCTGAGTGCACATAAGTCATCTGCACCCACAAAAATAAACCCCATCTCTCAGCAGCCCTGAAAGCCAAACCAATGCCAAGAAAAGCCTGCTGCAGTGAACTCTTTCTTCAGGACCTACCACCTTCAGGCAAAACACTGCCCTCCTACCAGCACCTCTCTTGCCCTTGCTGCTCCCTGACCTGTGGCACCATTTACTCAGTCATATCATTTTTTCGGGAAAAAAATCCCTTCCCAACAAAGGTGGACTTCTTGAGAGAGATACCTAATTCTTTGTCTGCGCCATGATCTCACTTACTGTAAAAACCCTTCGCATTATGCACTCTACATCCTCAGCTCTTATTTTGTCTGCTATCTGCTCCTCTCCCCAGATATAAACATATATACCCATGTATTTTTTTTCTATAGTTGGGAGGAGAAAAACAATTTAAACACATCAAGCCTCAGACAGCACTACATGCCTGGTCACCACAAAGCACCCCAAAATAACAGAAGTTTGTCCCTCTTGATCCACCTTTTTTCTTAGGGTGACAGTTCTGGGTTTCTTCTCCTGACTGAATTCACCAAAAAACCTGATTAAAAATTAAGAGGTACCTGTAGACCTCAACCGAAGTAATGAAACATTCCAACAGATTAAAAAAAGAAACACATTCACTGAACATTAGGCAAGTTTCTGCTTAAAGTCTTAGCTTCTCAAAATGCTCACAAATTCCCCTCTTTTGTTTTCTCTGTTTCTTATCAGATAAAGCATCAATGTCATTAAAATGTAACAGCATCCTTTCAATATTTAATAAATTTCTTGTTATTAAGGAAAACAGAATTTTTAGAGGCATAAAAGATTATTCTCATGTCTCTTAAAAGGCAGATTTTATTTTTGGTTTGCCTTTTCTTTTGCACATATTTACAAACAACACTCTGCTGATTTTTAGATTTGTCAAGAGTAAGTTTTGTTCATTTATTCAAGCAAGCTTCAGTGATGCTGATAATCAAGATCCAATTAAATCTGAAAACAGCAAAAACAGAAAAAAGCACGTACTAGTTGCGCAACACATACTCTGAATTTTAACAAAAACCAAAAGCATCAGCATGACTTAATAACCAGAAAACCTAGTAGTACCTTCCAGAGCACAACAACAACTGAGGTCTGTCCCTGTCCCCACCCCCACATCCTATTTATTCTAACTTCAGCACAGCTGTTCCTTGGGAGAAAAATATTAAAACTGCCAGTAACATACACATATCACTTCGAAGTCTGATGTCTTAAAAACAGATATCAAGATTCAAACTACAGTTCTGCACACTCACAATGTAAACAAAGCAGGTGCCTGTTCAGCTACAATTTATGCTATATAGCCAAAGGGTTCTTTCATTAATTCTTCATATTTCAGCTGTATGGCAATAGAAAACATACAGTGTACCAACAAAAAAAGACATCTTCCTAATAGCATGTACCACAACACTACTGAGGCACTTGGTCAAGCACTGCTATTCGCAGGGACTGGACGTACACGCGTGCGCCTGAGTACTCCCAAGCTGGACCAAGGCTATTTCAGAAATTAGAACAACTAGTCAGAGAAAGAGATCCCTCTCCAATGCACACATAAACATAAGATCATTTACAATAGGCAACATGACTCACAGTTTAAGAAATCTCAATCTGTTGAGTAATTCAAACAGCTTCATTGTTAGTTATGATGTAATCAGTCAACAGTGACAACACTATATAAACCTCTCTCAGTTTGAGCCTAGATTACAGCATTTTGCAAGACACGACAATTATTTTCTGCCTCTACTAAATTCTTCCTTATTGTGACAGCTAATTTACTTGATAAAGAACCTTTAAATGAGCTTTTAACTTACGCTGCCTTACAAAATACCTAAAAAAATTTATTTCTTACATGCAGCCCAAGCTCCATGGCTGTTATCACAGCCCTCTTACAAAGACCATAGCAAAAGGTTGCCTTGAGCAGTAGGCAATAGCCTGAATTTTGTCACCAAGTAATGAGCCTGCCACAAAAATAATGACTGCCTGGCAGCAGCCTGGTAGATATAAATCCCTTTGCCACGTAAAACTAGATTTTGGATCAATATTAAAACAAAAACAAAACAAAAACCCCAATAGTATCTGAAAAGAGTAGCAAGAATAAAAAGCATCTGTGCTGGTGTCACTAAACATACAGCAGGATGCAAATTAGCACTAAGTTACTTTACATTTAAGCAAGCGTAAAGTAAGAATATGAAACAGAGAACGCTTGGTTCTGCACAGAATCAGCCACATGCACTAAGCGCCTCACCATGCAAATAGAAGCTTTCTAAAGAGAGCCCAATACTTAAAAGAAGCAAAATAAAGGTTACATGTTTTCCAAGTGCCCCCCTCCCTCTCCAGCCCTGCTCACCCTTTCCTTCCCTAAGGCTTCAGTTCTTGGTTAACATCTCCTCAGCAGAAAATAATTGCCTACCTCCAAAAGGCATCTCGGACAGTGTCACTCCTTAATCAGCAGGAGGACAGCTGAGTGATGTCAGGCATTTCCACCTTGTCCCTGGAGTAATAACACTGTCTCCACAAGGCAGTACTGCAACAGCAAGAACTAAAATGACTTTAAGTGTGGTGCTCTCCCTAATGTGAGGCATATTCCAATAAGGTTTCCCTCCAAAAATCCACTTCACGCTATTACAGCATCTGCCTGTTGGGACTGAGCTTATCGATACAGCTATCGCCAAGGATCAATCAGTGCAGCCTGCATACAAACCTCAGGGAAAATCCATCTGTAGAAATGAATTCGCAATGCTTTTGGTATACCTAGATACATATATGCAAGCAATAATCAAGTGTATTATCTTTATATTTTTCTCACAGTGTGAACATGGTAACAAGCAGTAGTAGATTTACAAGTGCTAATGCCCTGGCAGAGGAAGGATACCAGTAAAATGACACTAGATTTACAAAACGGGGTTAATTCACCTCTCTGCAAAAATACCTTAGAAAACAAAAACTAGATACCTATTTCTTAATAAATTGGAGAGATAAAGAGAAAAAACCTACTCGTGGGCTTTGCTAATACACTTGCAGTTGGTAGACCAAGAAGGAAATGTGTGAACTAATAATATAAATTTCAGCTTTCATAAGATCAGTAACACCTGCTGCAGTTTCACCCCAGAACAAAACATAAGCATCTGGAAATTGCACCAGTGTTTCTTCAAAACAAGTCACCTTCTCTTCCCTATATCACACATTTACTTGAAAAAGAAAATCCAGATGTGATGCTCACCATCCTCATCCTCAAAGAGCCAGCAAAATAATCTTTTCTGAAAGGACACTTCAATCCCATAACTGTTTCTTTTTACCCATTCTTTCTATCCAGTTTTCCATCCTTCCCAACTCTGCCCCCTTGCTAGTTATCCACTCTTGAAGTTTGACACCGAGCCCTAGCTAGCACCCATGGCAGACTCTCATACTCCCTGCACCACACTCATTTCATTTTGCAGCTAATTCAATAAACTAACAGCTACTGCTGCCTTTTTCTCTCCGATGTGTTTGAAATCCACATTTGCAGCAAGACTTACAGGAAGTCACATGTGGATACAACAGCCAAAGGCACAGCTCAGTGACCTGATGCAGCAGGACCATGCAAGTTAACTGCAACCCACTCTTCCAAATTTTCCTTCTCCTCCTTCCATGAGGCTCAGTTTCTTCCCATTTCAAACTATGCAGTAGACTTCCCAAGGAAGCGACCACATCTCCTACACATTTATAGCATAAGCTCTTAACACACCAAAACTCTGCCTGGGGCCCTTGAACGCCACCAGAATACAACAGTCCCCAGTAGTACTATAAAACCATCAATCACACTTGAATCTAGCAGCTTCAGATGTTTGCAGGAAACGGAAATCATTAATCAAGAAAGTGACAAACACTGTCCTTCCCCAACCCACGAGACCCTTCTCTCCACACAAAGGGAACTCCCTAATTTGGTTATCCCAGACAGCATTTGATTGTTAGGATGAAAGTTTCAGAAGCCTTCATACCCTCCTCCCCAACTCTCAAAGATTCAGTAAATTTCAGCTTGTTCTCTTCTCTGCTCCCTGAACATTTTTGAAAGCTCACATTTTTATCAGCTGTGGAAGACTGAACTGCCTTTGGTCCATCCCACATTGCAGCCAAACAGAACCTCTTAAACCTCCTCAAACAAACTTTGAAAAGCAAGTGTAATTAGGTATTAGCAGTAAGGCAAGGAGTTTGAAAACAAAGCAATCCTTGCTTCAGGAGATCTGAAATAAGTGCTTTATATCCCTAAAATGATCATAGGCATGTTAAGAAACTTCAGCAGTGGGAAAAGCACAGGAGCAACACAGACGCAATGTAGATGCAAAAAGCTTGACTACAAGGTTTTGCTGATTGCTTAAAACATTCAAGTCTGAGAAGCAAATAAACTGCTTCAGCAGACAGCCCTGAGACAGGGAAAGGGAAGTGCTACTGAAATGCCCACGTTTTTAACAGTTTCCTGTTCACACTAGAACACTTCCTTGATTAATCAATGTGTTGCTTTATGATGCATGTCTACACGAACCCCCTGTACAAAGACAGCTGTTAACACAACACTCATTAAAGCTCACAAACATGTTTTCAACTCTGCAGATGGCCACAAGAAGCATGAAGCTTCATTACTGAACTTCACTGCTATCACCTTTTCTTCCCCTTTACCAATTTCAGGGCTGCTCCACACGGCTAGCAGATGGAAAAGCCTGAGTAGCTGACCTCAGACTCCGGACTAGACCATGCTGTCCTCCTGCTAAAGAGCTGAGCAGGGGGTTACAGCCGAAGTCCAGAAGCATTCCACAACCACTGCAGCAAACACTCAGCTGTTACGGTGAACTCCAACTTCCACCTGCCACAAAGCCCAATTCCTAAACAAGCACAAGTACTTTAGTCCTGTGAGTAGCCCACCGGCCGACAGCTGGGCTAACAAGACAGAGCCTCTGCTGAATTTTGCATTTTGCTGTGCATTTCATGGAAGCGAGCATCTTTTCCCCTCCCACTCCCTGCCTCATGCCACAAACCCAAGTACTGAAAGCAGTAATACAAATACAAGGTTTTGAAATATCATTGCACAAACTTTACAAATCATAACAGAGCCCCATAAAAGACAATCATTACACTGCTGGTGCTGTGCTGCATATCGTATGCCCTGCCTCTTGTTCTACACACTTAACCCTTTGGCATATGTCCTACTGTTGGTTCAGCATGATGAGTCTGGAAAATCTGTGCCAATGTTGCTATCTGTAGCACATCATTTGCAGAAAGAACAGACAGCTACGTGTACATTTGTTGTACATGACAGCATCAGGAACTTTAGCCAGCCAAAAAGCAAATTTATGTAGAATTCTTCTTTATCCTAGGTGTTAAAAATGCTACACACACAACCTGATTTACATAAGCTACTTATACTAGTCACTAAAAATTAACTAAAATACTTTGTTCTACCCATGCAAATATCTAAGCAGTTTTGATATTAAAGTGGTTTTAATTTTAATGAAACCTGAATTCTTAGTCATATGGAATATACTTGTCTTTAAAAGCAAAGTATAAACTATGTTTTAACAACTACTTTGAAGTAAAGGAAACGAAACATATTAAAACTCAACTGAATTTTAGCTACAGCTTTTCTCTTCAAGTGAAAAGAAATAATCATCCACTTTTATTACAGCTTTGGCCTTCACATTCCTATACTCAGGATGATTCAGGAAACAAAGTTGCTTGTTCCAGTACAGGCAGTACCCACCTGACATTGTTCTGGCTGCTTCCATCGATACATTTTCAAAAAATGACTTGCTGAAACAAACACAGTAGCTCAAGACTCTCTGTGTTTTTCCTCTTTGAATGCTGAAATCAATAGGCATCATTATTGCCAGTATCTCAGCAACAGAACTTTTTTTTTTCTTGCTTCCCACAAGAATCTTAATGTATGCCAATATTAGATAGTATGGCCTATAAAATGCTTATGGCTTTACTGTCAATATTTGGTTGATTTTAACCCAAACCAAAGGGTTCTCTGTGATGGGAAGGCACACTCACAGGTGGCAATGTGTAAAGAAAAAAAGCAACAGCATATTGCTTGGATAACTAAATACAGCATCTTGCCTGGAAGACTTCACATAGCATCTCAGTATTACACATTTACAATTTTAAAGTGAATAAAGTATTAAAACTCAAGGCTTGAACTTCTTGAACTCATGTAATCACAAAGGATTTTCAACACCGCAGGAAGGCTCTCAAAAAAGCCTACTGAAGTCATCTGATCACATCTGAAGAACTTTTGAAGTCATTGCAGCAATCACAACGCTATACGGACATCTAAACAAATGTTTTCACAGGGCTGCTGGCTGTAACGAAAGTACTACATTAAAAACTCCCACTGCTCTCTTTAGTGCAATCATTAAAACATTTTTCAGAAGCCAACACAAAAACACTCAAATTCTGAACAAAGGCTACAACATTATCTCCTACACACATATCTGTTCCAGCTGGGCTTTATCCAGACAGACACTTAGGCCTCCGGACAAACTGATCACCAAGACTCTCCAAACGTCATGGTCTGAACGCACAAGTTCAGAGCTGCTGCAGCACCTTTGCAACTGAAGGGACATGTTCAGATCAGCAGGGTTTGTCCTGCATTTTACATACCCAACTTCAAACTTTGTCAAGATCCTTAATTTTTGACAGCTTGGTTCCCCACCTCTACAGATCTCTATCTGCCTTTTAGGAAGTTTCAAACAATGTTATTTATCTGGAGCTTGGTTGTTGTTATTCTCTCAGCAATGAAACAGGACATAAGCCCTCACAAAGTGCCTAAACAAGTTTTCAGGACCCTAGAACAGCAGTTAAAAACTTAGTTGTAAATCATGCAGAAGTAAGCTAACAAATAAGGTTTTCTTTCCTCAAGCACCGACCCAATGCGCTCTCTACACCATACGACAGGTATGGGAGTGCTCTCCTCCCCTGTCGCAGGAGCTGACAATAACCTCACAGCTTTCTTTCTCTGGTGAGCAACCACTAGAACAAAACCACCTCAGAAAGGGGGTCTGAGGCGTTGGCATTTGACTGAGAGCATTTTCCATCAGAAGACAAATGACTTCCCTCTTCATGGGTTTAACTGGACACACTCACACGATGTCCTGTGTTCAGGTAGTAAGGCAAATTTATCCAATAGTGGTTTCAGCCTTAAAACGCAGTTGTTTAACTCTGGGTAAAAACAAGTGTTACTAGAACACCACCTCATCCTCTGACTGTTTAAAAAAAAAAAAAAAAAAGACTAATCCCAAACTTTATGATTCATGAAAACAGTGGGGAATGCTGTAAGTATGCCAAGAAGTCCATTCAACATACAGTCCTGACATCAGGATGACCTCTGTACACTGCTGCCTTCCAAAAGCATATTTAGATCCCAATCAGGCAGCAGCTATTTCTCTTATTTCACAAGGTACCCAGAAGTACTTGCTCATATCACAACAGCCACTGAAAACCATTCCCAACCCAAAATTGTGTGGATAATTAACAGCATCAATATCCACAACTAGCCTGTATGAAAAAAAGTAATTCACAATGCCTTTTAATTTTTCCTCCAAGTTTTCTTTTCTTTTCTTAATTTAATTTCTTTAAAATGGAGGACACCCTATAAATACCCAAGTATCACAAACCTTCTAGTTGTGTTTGAGTAGTCATTATGAAATTTCCACAGTAACCAGCCAGGTCTTTCAGTACTAAAAACTTTCTCAAGGAATGTTAATCATTTGTATAAGAGCAGCATGACAAGCCCTTCACAGTCCCAGCAGAAGCAGCACATGAGGCTACTAATAACCATATAGTTTGCTCAGCCTTAGAAATTCAGATGGAACAATACATCTGTAGCACTAAAACTCCCTGTTTTGGCAACCGTAACCAGCCCTGTCCATTTAAACTACCAATCACCAGCTATTAAGCTTAGCGGTATCTATACATGTCTTCCTTCTGAAAGAAAAGAAGTGATGGTGAAATGCTGGAGAAATTCCGCATGCAGTCCTAGCAAAACAGCCCTTTACATTCGTGGTGTTTTCTCATGGAGCCCATCATGGCTATCCACTTTTGCCCTCATCTGCAGTCAGTACTCATTAGTCCAAAGCAAAACCAAATTTCAGCTGCCCAAAGTAAAGGCACCGAATATAGCTTTATTTTCTCCCTCTTCAGAGCTCCCACTGCACTAGTCCTGACATTACAGCTCAACTTTCGGTAGCATAACAATAAAACATGCTAACAAATTCAGCATTTCCTCCATCTCCCCAGGGATGATTCAAAAATAGTGGCAGGTGGCCAAAAAGAAAAGAAAAAAAAAAAAAGGCAGGATTAAGAAAACCCAGGAAAATATAACGGAAAATTAGTCAATTTGCTTCCAAAATTCCATTGCTTTCCAGCAGTGATAAATTCCCAGAAAGTGCAACATGCTGTATGTGAGCATTAGACATGAGAACATCTGACTTAAACAGAGAGAATTTCTTTCACAGCACTGCTACATGGCCACCATAGCATGAAGTAAAATATTTTCAAGAACACACAGGTGGGGTAGAGGAGGGAGAGACACGAAGACGCACCAAGCATAAACATGCCCTTCCACACAATTCCCAAGCCAACAGCAAGCCTCAGTTTCTGCAGGGACAGCTTGCTCTCCCCAACCAGCACAAGGCTGTTGTACATGAGCCACTATGATGCTCAAGAGACTATAATTTAGGGTGTATCTCATGTTCCACCTCTTTAAAAGTAAGTTTTATTCAGCAGAAAATTCTTTTCCTCAAACCCTTTTATCAGAGACACAAATCTCCTCGCATAACAGACTTCAACTATAATCTTGGTACAAAATATACTGATCTAAATAAATAGCAACTAAATTGGTGGAATAATGTCAGTGCAGCTACAATCAAAGTCAGATAGCCATTTCCAGAACATCACATTTGCCCCGAAACATCATCTCAAAGTCTACCAAATGGGGAAGGGACAGCTGTGTTCCTTATAAAACCTCCATAGTCCACAGAATGTAAATAAGCAATATTGCTAAAATGAAAGATCTAGTTAAAGTTTTACATGTGTAACATTTAAAAGGTTTTCCCCTCCTTTTTGTATCTTTAATCAAAGGTTATAAACGTGTAAGTGATGGCAGTTGCCATGGAAATATGCAGGCCAAGATCTCTCTGTGGGAACCTCAACACTCCCTTCACCGCTGAGCGCTGCATAATGACACAGTCACATTAACACCTTTAACTCCCAAAGCCCATTTATTGCATAGAAATTAGCATAGCTGACTTCATTCACCTTCTGCAGACAAACATTAACTGCTCCTGCTCAGCAGATTTTCTGCAGCACTCACCCAATCCCCTGGACACGCCCCCAGACCTATTTCGGCACCATCCTTCATACAGCGGCATATCAATCTTCAGTGCGTACAGTTTTCTTGACAAACACAAAGCAGAAACCAGAGAGTGCAAAAGCCATCTGGTGCCTCACCTGATCAAAAGCACCACTTCATAATCCGTTGAGAAATTTCTTTTTCCAAAGCAGTTGACATATACAACAAACCTGCATCCTATTCCAAAAAATGAAGGCACTGCTATGAAGAAAAACAGTGGCAGACATGCAGCGACAGGAACTAAACTCTCACAAAAGCCAACAATTAAATTAGAGAACTGAAGACAGGCTCTGAATAATGGTTACTTTTTTCCCTGGTGGCTGTCAGTACTGAAGCCGGAAAAAGAACTTCTTAAAAAACCTCAGTGGAGTTCCTGAATATCAGCATGCGCCATTTGATGCACAATCAATTTATGCACAGACGAGGCCCATTTCAGGGCAGATGCAAGCAGAATCTTTAAAAAAAAAATAAAATTAAAAAAAACAAACCAAACAAACATAATCAATTCCAAATATGCAAATTCAACCATTTGAGAATGTCTCGTTATCAAGCATCTTAATTCTGTTGGCAAACACAAACACACATTTAATTTACACAGCCATGTGTCTGTGTAAGTAGAATTATGTCACACAACCTCTGCCACTGCAATAATAAATCCCTTAAGACACATAAAATATGAGATTCAAGATACACTTAGAATTACTTATTTGCATATTTGAAGATAAAACTATTTCAGTAGTATCCACCCTCACTGAAAATAGCTAGTCAAATATTTTAAACAGTTAATATGATGTGAATGTATACATGTGGCCTGTTTTTTTTTTTTTTTCAATTCTTTGGTGAAACAGAATTGCAGAGACAGGAAAGCTCTTAAGCCTATGAAAAGTTCTGTCTTACGTGTATCATACAATCCCTCACAACTAACTCCTGTGCAAAAGAAGCTAAATGAAAAGGCCATTATATGTCTCACCTGACAGATAACCAGGATGGCCTTTCAAGGCAGTTTATCAATTTGAGTGACATGGAGTAAAAACCTAGTCAGCTTCAACTGAATAGTAAACTTATTTCAATCGGGCCAAGCATCCAAACATGTAACTGTAGATTTTTAACAAGAAGAAAAAGGGAACCATTCTCTCATCTAAATAAGACTAGATTTTAACAAGAAAAAAAAACCTTAATTTTTACTCCTTAGCAAGACAGATACTTCTTAAGGGCTTTGCAGGGTTTTTTGTTTGTTTGGGTTCAGGGTGGGTGATGCCCAGGGGATATTAGGTCTATCAAAGTTACTTATTTTCTTTACACCTATATTTCTGACGGACAACTAATCTTCTGACAAATGGACCACTCAGGTATGGTACATGTACAGCCAAATACAAAAGGTGACCTGTGTGTGCAAATATATGCATCTCTAGTAAATCCTTAGTAATTATGCAATTGCTGAGTGCAAACGGGAATGCATAATTTCTTGCCTCTGGCCATTTCATGAACTTGTTGTTAAAAGAAGCCAGATGTAGGAGAGAAAAAAAGGCTTTGAGTTCAACATTGCTCCAGCAGACTTCTATATGCAAAACGACAAACTAAAGCATTACTGCCCTGTTACGATTACAATTTTTTTTGAGTTTTTCTGAGAGATCAGGACAGTACAGTTGTGCAGGGCCCCTATCCTACAGGTATAGCTCTGCAGCCATATCCCCAACCTCTGCTACGCTCCCCCTGCACAGCCCTGCTAGCAAGGTCAGGGCCCTGATCATAAACTTCTGTGTGCAGAACACTCCTCTGTTTTTAAATGCTCTGCAGACAATTTTTACCATACTCAAGTACAGATTTACACACAGAAATACCTCATGGCCCACTCTACAATGTCTGGCAAGAATTACAGAGCCTACCAAGAACATCCAAGATGGGGCTTACAAAGGGCAACAGAAATTTTATTAGGTTAGGTTAAGAAAAGATTGCTTGTCCAAAGGCCTGTCTATATTCCCATCACCTTCCCAATTATATCAGTTGGTCCAATGAACAGTACAGTCTCTTTCCACAAACTCTTGTCTTCCTTCCATCCTCGGATAAGTGAAAGGCATCTCATCTGGCTTCCCTGGACAGCCAAGTGTTCTGCTTGCATTAACAACTGCTATTTTACTTCTTAAATGTGATTTAATAAATGTCTTCTGAATAAATTCAAGCACTACTGAATGAGGTAAAAGCACAGAGAAGGGTATCTGCAAAACATCATATCGACATACATTCTTACAGGTTACTGTAAGTCTGACAAACAAGCCAATATTACCCACATGCGTATGACAGTCCCAAAGACCACAAGGCATAGGCAGCTTGTCTTCCTACTGTCACAAAAGACAACCTGCAAATCGGAAAGGTACAATAATGCATTTTACAAAGCCAAATTACCAAGTTTAATGTGTCCTCACACCAACTTTGACCAGCCTCTGTTATGCTTAACAATGCAAGAGACAGCTAGCTCCTTCAGAAATATTTCAAACTTGGGAGTTTTAACTACAACAAACCTAAGCCAAGCCAAGCACAACCTCAATGACCTGATTTAAGACATCAATTCACAGTGCACTTTGTTTTTTAGAAAAAAGCCTGTATCATTCCGTTCTCCCCACAACCCATGAAATTTATACTGAGAGAGAATTCAAATACAAATCCAAGAACTTTCATGCCTCTGGGTCTCTCCTCTGCATCCTGCATTGTTTTTCCAGTAACAAACAACCATAATGTATTATCTCTTTCAGTGGAAATGAGAACAAAGACATTCTTTAAAAAAAAATAGCCTCCACTTTTCTATGCAGCTCTTCGTATATACAATGACAAAGTTCACAGAGCATCATTTGTTTACTTAAAAAAAAAAATCAAGAACAACTGAGCATATCATATAAAACCCAATCATCTGGGGCAAGAAGAATGCCTGCTTTATATTGGGGGAAGGAGGAAAAACCTCAGCAGAAAGACAGTTAAAGCCTGTCCTTGAAAACTACCCTTGAACAAAGCAAGAACTATAATCACATTTCATGCATTTTTTTCCCCCTTTTCCTCCTGCTCTGCCATTTGCAGTACATGCAAATGTGTCTGGACCTGACAGGCCAGTATTCAAGCACAAGGGAACACCAGCCTTCCCACTCTGTCTCACCTTGCTCCGGTCGTGTCAGACCTGCTTTAGCTTCCAGACACCACCAGTTGGTCTCTCTGTTGCATACCAGCTAAGAGCTAACTAAGTTTGCAGAAGTTTATACTCTCCTGCCTGCTTTCCCAGCAGAAACGCCTGTCTCCATAAACATTCCCCTGCTTTGCATATCCTCTTCTGTCTCCCAACTCAGTTGAATAATCAGATGCACTAAAACGTCATGACTCCCCAGCCTGCTAGTTCCACACGTTTCCTAGCTACCTTCATATCAGTGCTCCAACACCAACACATCTGCTCTGCATGCACAACCCTGGAGAGGAACACACAAATCAAGTTCCTTGCAATGCACGATCACCTATTCTCCTCTCAAGCCCATGTCGTACCACAGCACCAAGAGAGAGGGAACCTGCCTGTCCTTGCAATGAGGCCAACAGGTACTAATTTTGCAGCACAGTGCTCAATCCTCTTTGGCCTGCCTCATATATAGGCTAATACTAATTTTTTAAGAGGATCAATGCAGAAAATGCCTGGTGGATTATGAGTTCACCGCTGTACATGAACAGCGGGAAAAAGAAATAAGGGGAAGAGGAGGGAAAGACAGAAAAATGGGTATTACTTCTCTATTACAAACAAACTTGTTCTAAACTTGATACACGGTCTTCAATTAACTTTATTTATTGTCCTTAGAAAAGTTCCTCATCTGCTCCTGTCTATAATCCAAGCTTTTATTAATTTGCCATCTGCTTTGTTTTCCCCTCAGGCACTGTAATAACATTCTTGAGATAAAGGCTGCTGTTTGGTGCTTTAAAACACTTACTTGTCAAAAATCTGAGTCACAGTACCACAAACAACATGCATGCCTTCTCACTAAGAAAAGCCTTTTTTTTAATCTCCTCCACGCCATCATTAAAAAAAAAAGAAAAAGCAGTAACAGTACCAAAAAGAAGGTTTTTCTTATTTACTCACACCATTTTCAGAAACATGTTCACATACCCAGAAGCTCCCCTGTGGTCGGGAGCAGGAGAGCACAGAGGGGCTCCTGGACACCTGAGGTCAGCAGAGGTGGAGCACAACACCCCTCCTTACCACAGGCACTAACCTCCTTCACAACACAGGCAGGCTGCAGCAGCACTTCCAGAAAGCTGAGAAACCTTTCGCATTACTGAAGTTTTCCAGGTAGATAAAAGACAGAACATAAAAGCTCTTTGGCCAGAACACAATTAAAAGCAAGACCTCGTTAATCCAGTTCTGGATAGCAATACCTGTTAACTTCCCCATCCAAGATGATGGCACACATTAGCCTGAAATATGAGGTGCTCTTTTTGCTTTGTAACTGAAGGGCTGTGGGAACAGAAGAAGTCATTTTCCTTCCTTTCATTAACTCATCTGAGAAATAAAGTAAAAACCTTCGTGTCAGAAGGAAAACAATTAAAACCGCTTCCACCCAGCCTGCACAGCTACATCAGTGCACAGGTGAGTTAACTCTCTTAATAGCGGCTGCAGCAGCATCCTTTTGGCATTCAAGGGCTCTTCTTAGTACAGCACCAGTTGTGTGCTACACTGAAAAGCAACTCCGCAGACACTTCACCTTCCCAGAGCTCAAGACCCCAGTAAAACATGTGGGACCTTCCTCATTCTTTCGATACACTTCCACCTACCTACCTAGACACTCAAGCAGAGGACTATGCAAAGCCAGATGAAGGCGGCCTTATAAAATCCTGCTTTATGATCAGAGGAATGACAGTGAGATGGGAGGAGGGGGAAAGCTTCAGGGAAAGAAAAAACCAAATAAAACAGACAAAAACATTTCCCAGCTCCTTGTCATTACACAACTTACAAAGTGGGCACACCTTTCTTCAGCTAACTAAACATGACATACAGCAGCTGAGTATTAGGCACAACAAAGAACACCACAAAACAGTAACGAAAATCTGAATTCTCATTTTAACGTCCAACACAGTAACTTATATACAGGTATAAAAAAAGGAACCCTTAGAGAACAACTCAAGGAAGTTTATGACCTGTTTTACTTCTTTTTGTTCTCACCTGTAAGTCTCCACCTTTACTGTCACATCCTACCTGGAATATATTACCGTTTCGTGCATTTTTCTAAAAGTAAAATGTTGTGATAAATTCTCTCCGTCGTGTCTACAAGTAATAACACCTCAGTTTACTGAGAAGTATAGTAGATCAGCATCCATTCATGGTTAATACTTGAACGGTCACGTACCTTCAGAAACTACTTTTCAATTCATTTCAATCATAGAATAATATGGATATTTACAAGATCCCACACCTAGAAGCACTTAAGGCTTACCAGAAATGTTAGTCAACCTTGGCAATGACATCTTTCCTTACCCGTCACTACTCATTTCGAGTTACCTTTGCACAGCAAGAACTGGGACAAACAACCTAATCCCCGAACATTCAGGGGAAATACTTTATTTTCTTATGATCTAGAAAAATCCCTATTGTAACAACTGTGGCTTGAGGTTCCAATTTTCCTGGAAAAAACAAAAACTAAAACAAAACACTTGAGGAGCTGAGAGATAACATAAAATTTTGGAGCATTTCTGTCAGTTATTTCCACTGATTTAAGTAAGAGTCCCACTTCAGAAAGTCATCCTTAGATTAAGGCACAACCATCCACCAATTTATCCAACACCTTTTGCAAACGAGGTGGCACATTCAGGTATTAGATCTAATGCTAGCAGCCCAGATCAAGAACTAGTTTTGGCATGACTGAAAGAGACCTCCGCTTATCTCACTGCAAGAAAACAGCTAAGACAACATATTTTAACATCAAAATGCTCATTCAGCACGCACCCCCCTAAAATGGCTGGGAGAGAGCGTGGGAGCGTGCAGCAGAGAAAGCATAGTGCAGCCTGTGACTCCAGCCAAGTGGCCCTGGGCAGATTACAGATCCTCTCGAGAGGTCTCCACCTCCTCCCCAGCAGGAGGCTGCACGAAGCGGGTAACTATGAAGCTCAACTCCTCAAGAGGCAGGCCACCGAGGGAACTGCCAGGGTATCCAGATCATCTTTCCTTCTTGCAGGACCTCTAAGCGGTATAAAGCCACATGGTTTTGGCAGGGCATAGCTGTATCCCTGCAAGCTGGTTAACAAAAGTTATCAAGTGTTTAATGTGCTAGCTGTTTATATTCGGGGAGGAGAAGGGATTGAATCGTAACACCAGCAAAGAGAGGGCAATGCAGCACATTAAAAGAAGTCTTCAGGCACACCTGTACTTAAAAGAGCGTTCAGAAAAATCTATGAATCAGTCTTACAGTTTTGAAATAAATCCACTCACATCAAACGCTTCATTTGCTGTGGAAGGAGCTACCACCCTCCCCATCAGCTACAATGGCTTTTGTTTCTTTAAAAAAAACCAGCTATAGACCTATTCTGGTAGATACGAATGCAAGCAGCTTTTGTCAGCCGTCTCTGTAGCAATCCCTGACCATCCTAAAGTGTACACATAGTAATCGCTTTGGGGGGGAGGACGTATGAATTATTTCCTCTCTAGGCCAAGAAATCCCATTACAGAGAGACTTCATCTGTCAATCCAGCTCCACATTTACAAAGCCGTCTTTTTTCTCCTTGGTGAACATACACGTAGAAACCTATTCCCCTGCCACTCATTTGCTTTCCATGGAAAAGAGCCGCCTGCACCTCACCTCTTCTATCTGAAAGAATGACAAGTGCCCATCCACAGCCTGCTTATCCCAGGCAGCACACTGTACACATACACTTCCCTGCACAGCAGGGAATGTGCTACGTACAGTGTTCCGCCCTACACTAGCTACTCGGTTCTCTCTCTTACAGTGCCCCTTTCTAACCCAGTTTGTAAATGATACTCCCGCTCCAGCACAGCCTCTGCATACGCCATCCACACAGCTGCACAGGCAGCACAGCTCCCTTTAGGTGCACTTGCATAACTGCCTAAGCTTGCACTCTTTCTAATAAAAGAAGTCATTAAACAGTTCTCTAGCAAAACCTCCACATAGGTATCCAAAAGGGAGTATGAGATCAGTAGCTATTTCCGAGCCTGATGGTCATAAAGCAGTCAAAAGCCTGTAGGAATTTTAATTAAATATAAAAAACGGGCTTTACTACCACATTGATTTCCAGAGCCTACTAGAAATACTTGAGTGTCATAGACTTAGAGGTGATGTTTCACATTTTTCAGCTGAAGTATTTTCTTACATTTTTCAGCTGAAGTATTTTCTTGCAAGAGGCACATGATAATAAAGACAGGAGGTAAGAGGAAGGCAAGAAAATGTTTCAGCATGAAACCGAAAAGCAGACATGAAAAAGCCCTTCAAGCTGCAGATCCATCAGGTTCCCTCCCACAACAGGGCAGGAACAAGCTCCTGTTCCACTCCCTGCTAATGGCAGTCACACAACAGAAACGAGCTGCAACAATGAAGTTAAAATCACTGCACTCCTCCGCTTGCTCCTTCTGCCTTAAAACACCGATGCTGCGTGGTTTCGCATACACAGAAAATACCGCCAAACAGCCCACACCTCCACGAAGCAGTAAAGGCATCCCCCTTATAATTAGCCGGAGTCCAGACAGGAAAAGGCAGGAAACTCTCATGCCACTTCAGCCACCCCTGCAAACTCAGCACCTCTGTGCCGACCTGATTTAAACTCTCCAGCCAGATGGAAAAAAACACAACAGCATGTAATCGCTCTTCAAAACACACGCAGCCGGTTTCCCAGCAGCAAGCACCCAGCACAGCGTCCTGCTGCTCACTGAGTCAAGGACCGC
>NW_010127143.1:7777-11217 GCF_000699245.1 Pterocles gutturalis | reverse complement strand
AAAAAAAACCCTATCCTCAAGGCTTTCTGAAATAAGGTTTTTTTAATCCACTTTCAGCAGAGCCGGTGGTAAGGTCAAAAGGGTCAGCAAAGGGACATACACCTGAACCCTCACCGGCTCCAGCAGCCTCTCGTACCTCTGCGAGTGGGGGAAGGTGCTGAGCTCCAACGAGAAAACACAGTCTCAGAGGCTCTTGTCTATGAGGTTGCATAATAGCAATTTTGTAATCTACACAGTGACATAAAATAGTTTTGAAAGCAGGCACCTAGCATCAGAGCAGCCCTTGAAATATTGCTAATTTCATGCGTAATTATAACCTCGTGCAGATACAGGAAGAGGGCAGAGGGGGAAGTTTATTGTGGTCATCTCTGTTCTTCAATCCCTGCATGGTACTGGCAATACTTATTCTTATAAAATTGCAATGTATTTATTATTTTTTTTTATTAAATCAGCTGATAAATCTCGAAAGCTACATCTGTTTAGTCTCTGTGGGAATTGCAGTGATCTGCCTATTTTTGGTTTTAAAAAGGATATTTTAGGACCTTGTGTACTGTTACTCCTCCCTGGCCTATAAACCAAGAAACTAAAAATGTTGCCATTTTCTTCTAAGTACCTTTAAAAAAATAGTCAGAATTCTGACTGCAATTTCTTTCTGCAATTGATATATCCACTAATTTAAAAAAAAAAAAACTTCCAATGTGTCTAAATAAAGTATGTAAAGAAGTCTGCTAGCCCACGGGGAAAGAACTATAAATATTGCTGACCTGATAACAACTGAACTGAAGTGGTTCTTTAGAAAGCCACAGGAAATGATCTGACTTCTGACCATGCCATGATTAAAAAATGTGTGTTGGAGCGAAAGTGTCAGCACTTCACCTCAGAGGACCATAGTGGTGTTTCCAACATAATTTTCATCCTCTACAAGTGTACAAACCACTAATAGTACATGCAAAAAGAAAACTGTGATTGATCTTTTTCATCTGGCACTTGAAAGGAAGCTCGTTACCTAGTGGTGTTCTGAGCAGGGCTTGGAGATTAGTTTTTTCAATATGTATACATTATTTTGAGACAATTCCTCAGCTCCTGCAGTACCCATGGAGGGAGCATTCATAAATATGTTCACATATGCTTGTAACAGGGCGGGTGCGCAGCAGGGCTCTCAGGCCTTCCCAGCCCTGGGGCAGGAGATTAGATAACTACAAGACAGGAGAAAATCAAACAAATGTGTTGCACACTGGCACAGAGCTTGGCAAAGGCAGGGATGTCCAGCAGACGTTAGAAGTGGAGATGAGGAGGACCATCCCCATCACACTTTTGGGTCCCAGCCAGTGGCCAGCCGGACGCTGCTGATGCACTTCTTCCAGCTGCTGGTGAGGCTGGTCCTCCCTGAGAGCAAGCAGAGAGGCCAGGTTCAGAAAATCAAGCTTCTCATGGCAGCTGCGATGCAAGCTCTGACATGGGAGGTCTTGAACCAGACACAGGTACATGGTGCTCTCAGCAGGGACCGACCAAGCTCTGCCACCAAGATTGCCTTGCCTCAATCCAGTGACTGTTGCAGCTCCTCCGTGCCTTTATGCCCTGTGGAAAAGCAGGACTGCAGGGAAGCTGTGCAGCAGGGCACATGAACAAGGGAGGGCTGCAGCTGCCTGCCCCCAGTACACACCGGACATGCAGTCCTGCATGGGACTGGATCATAGGGATGGGGCGACATTCAGAGCATTTGAAATTGAAAAACAATGTGACTGTTAATTTCCAAACAGAAGGGTGAACGGGTTGACTCCTGAGCTCCAGCTGTTAAGAACAGGCTGCGAGTGGTACTTCAGGACCTCCTGTGCACATTCTGCTCGGCTGGAAGCATCCACATTGTCCCACAGCAGGCAAGAGCTCCAGTGGTGGCCCTTGTGGGAGGGATTTCATGCCAGCTTGTGGTGCTCCCTGTCCCACCGTCTTCTGTGCGGTTTGGGAGAAATGCCCAGCACACCCTCCAGACAGAGAGGGCTTCAAATCCCAGCACCCTGATCCATCTCAGAGGCTTGTAAATAGTTTGCCTGCATGACACAGACATGAAGTTTGGCATGAGGTGTCACTGCTGCAGATGTTGTCATGTGTCTCATGACTAGGTCTCACTGTGACAAGTCTAGACAGTAACAGTGACTATCGGGTGAGTCTGTGTACTTTAATGAAGGATGAGGCAAAGTATTTGCATGCTTCTCAAGAGTGTCAGGAAGTCCAGGGCACAGAGTGATGGCAAGAGAGCTTAATGCTTATTTATGAGATCTGCCTTCACCAGCTGACAGTCAATGTAGGGATAAAGAGCCTTTTCCCCTGCTCCAGGATGGACAGCTACTGTCGTGGGGGTTTTTGATAAAATCCTTGAGAGCTTAGGACATCAAATCCATGCTAGTGGCCCTGGCTCACTGCACACCTGAAGATATAGCCTGAGGCTATGATACGGAAATAGGAATCAAGGAGGCCAAAAGGCAAACCAGCACCTTTGTTGAGGAAATAGTATTCTCACAGCAAAAAGCATCATCCTGAGCAAGTAAAGCTCTTCAGCTTTGGTCAGTGTAATGAGTTACTCATCTCTATTGTTCTGCTGCGCTAAGAAATAGCAGCCATAAAAAACCCTTTCCTAAACCAAGAAGATACCAGTTCTGGATCCTGTGTGTCCAGAAGAAGAGTGACCTCACGTTGGGACAAGTTTTGGTGGGGGAGGTCTTTGAATAGGGGTGGGAAAAGAGAATTGTGATAAAATTGAGCAACTAGCAGTTATAACCAGGCGCTCAGGATAAGTTGCAAGCAAGCAGAGGACAGCAAATTGCAGGGGCTTACCTGGCCCTAAACTGACATTTGATAACAATTCGGTCTAGTTTATCTTCTTCTCTTTTTTTGAGCTTTGTTATTTAAATTTTTCAATTTCTACCTTTTTTTTTCCTTTTTATTACTTCTTAAAGTATTTCAGTACTTTTATATATTTGATGGCTGAATTTTAGTTACTTGGGACATCTTATTTTTAAGACTCTCCCAGCAATGCCAGGAGCCTTCGAGCTGCATGAAATCTGGAAGAGAGGTAATGCCACTACCTCTTTTGCGGGAGCAATGAATGAGTGTGGGGAGCAGCTTTGTCCTTTCCTGGCAGGCTGCTTTCTTCATCTTTCTTCAGACTTCTACCAACTCAGCTTTGGAGGAAAACAGGCGAAGTCTGCTCCCGCTGTGATACTACGGTTCACTTTTCTTTCTGCCGTTCACACTGTGACTGGGCAGCCCATGTCGGGTTTTGTGGCAGTCACCGTTGCCCCCATTAAACAGTGTGAAGGTGCATATAAACAAAGGTTACACCCCCAGTTATTCGCAGCACTCACACAGCAGGAGAAGAGCAAACTCTCTGGCATGGGATTGCCAGCGGGGATGTGTTGCGTGCGAGGGATCACCCTGCTGAA
>NW_010127143.1:234-7746 GCF_000699245.1 Pterocles gutturalis | reverse complement strand
TCCAGGGCGCTCTGCTGGGAATGGCAGCAGGGGTACCAGTTTACACATACAGTCACAGCATAGTTGAAATTTGGGAGACAGGTTGTGACTGAAAAAATAGTGTCTTATAGTCTATCAAACAAAGAGCCACCCTTCAGTCACTACCAGTCTGGTCTGGATACATAGCCAAGAACTTCAGTGCTGAAAATCTGTTTTTCTTTCTAGATACCAACCTCCTGTGTGCTCCTGAACAAAAAAAACAAAAAAAACAACAAAAAAAAAATCAGGTTTATGTGACTTTTAAGGAATTCAGACAATGAAATGTAAAATATAGATAAGGCTGGACTGATCTCTGGAGTATTCCTGGAAGTTATTGTTTGAAAGCAGCAAGAGCAAGGTCACGCTGTAGCCCTCCCTCCTCGGCACAGCTCAGACAAGAATTGCTTCCTGGCTTGTCAAAAGGCAATTCAAGCAAACAACACTAAGTTCTAAGTTGAGATTCTTATAAAAAGCCCTAAAGCAAGGATATCCATGGGTTTGGGTAAGTGTGGAGGAGGTTAGTGCTGCTACAAAGAAAGCAGTAACATTCAGAATAATCAGAAATTAATGGTAAAGTACACAGTAGGGTAGAGAGAAAAAAAGAGAACGGATGGAAACAGATTTTGCATCAGCGTAGTTTCAGTAGTTCATGGAGCTCATAGTTCAAAACACACTTAAATTAACACTAGGAAAAATACAATAAATAATAATAAAGCAGGCCAAGTTCCTGAAATGTCTTCTACTTTCAGGACTTCTTCTCTTCCCCCACTCATGTTTCCTGAGCCTCATTAGAAAGAAAGAGATGCCGTTAGAGAGCACAGAAAAGGCAGGGCAAAACAAGAAGAGTACAAAGAGAGAAAGACTCAAGTACTATGGGCAATAGGACCAGTTTTGGGGACAATAACCTAAGCAGCAGTCGATTACTGCTGGAAGAGTAGTTACCCACCCCCTCTCAACAAATTAAACGGGAATTCTACTGAGCCCGCAGTAACTGCACTGGAGCCTGCAGAGCTGCTGAGAGCCAGGCCTGGCAGGGCGCTGGGGTTAATTAGCACTGACGTACTTCTCTTTGCTCAGTTTTGCTGGCTGAGGGCTCCAGTCACATTTACGTTCCAGTTTCTATTTAAATTGTTTAGAAGGGGATTGTGAAAGCAGCAGGTAGACGTGACTATAAAGTGTTCCCATGTTGATTAGAGAGCTACAAATACAGTCACAAAATGTGGTTATGACATCACCAGTGCCACATCTACACAGTTTTTATATGTCCGAAATAACTGATATAGAATAACAGTAATGTATTATTAATATAAAGGCACATCTGAGAGTTGCAATGAATTATTACAGCCATAATACCAAGCTTAAGCAGCACGTGCTCATGGCAGTGCATTTAACACATTCACTGTGCTTTTACAGCATTATAAATAGCAATCACTGTGAGCAAAAGCTGTAACATCTCTTCTCCTCTCTACCCCCACCCGAACAAATCGCTCACGATAACGTCAGCTTTTATTTGAACACAATGAGCTGTAATCACATGAGGTATTACTCTGATTTAATCCTATTTGCATTTGTAAGGAGTGGCCAGTAATATGTGGTTGCATTGTGTCCAATGGTTTCTTATTTCACACCAAATTTCAAAGGCTGACACCCATCATCTTCTTTGGCCAGAAGAACAAAGCGATGGGTTCTGGCAGGTAAGGAGACAAGATGGAGTTTTTCCCTTCTTTCTTTTTTTTTTTCCCTCCTAATTGGTGGGCTGGCTGTCACACCTGATGGATACATTCTGAGCCCCAACGATTTTTTCAGATTTTTGCTATTTTCAGCTGGTCCAATACAACCTCTCGCAGCAAATTTTGCTTCTCCAACCACCATGAAGAGAACAAGCAGAGACAGGAATTCAGGTCTGAGTTTATTTTTTCGAATCAACATCATGATGTAGCTAAATACCACCTGACTGTGTGTGTAGTATGGTGCTCTATTTTCCCATGGCCAACAGAGACAACTACGCTGCTGGATTTGGCACAAAATGAAAAGGCAGATACCAGCATGAGGTAAGTCACCCTGCCTATCAGCCCAGCCTGGAGATTTTGGTAGGCATTAAGCTACACCTTCATTTCATACCATTTCATGATCTTTATTCTCTGAATGATGAGAGTCCCACAGCTTCCAATGGGCTCTGGGCCAGGTTGCATTCAGCACCGCGAGGGCCAGGAGGAGGCACCACCTCTCTTGGGGAAGCTGGGCTGGTCGCTAGGGCAGCGATGAGCATCACTCTGCGTGTCAAGAACTCGTATCAGGATCATCCTTATGGCCCATCATCTCAGGTACTGATTGAGGGACCTGGAGAATGTTTTACTGATGGGCAGCAGAAGCAGCTATCACTGAGGCTAACCTAAATTTGACAATGATGAAAAATATTTTGACTGTCTCAGAATTTTTTTAAAAACTTTTTTTTTTTTTTTGGCATATGGTTCCTAATTTCCTTCTTCCTCTCATCTTAGCTGGAAGGGAAGTTTAATGCCCTTAGAGTGATCAAATAGCTTCTTATCTACAATTGCACACACATACAATTCCACATTTGATATTCATAAATGCAAGTTTAATGTTGAGTCTACTCTTCACTAATTTCCTGTAATAGTTATTTAGCTCATATAGTGCATGTTAATTAGACAGATGTACTTCAATGACTTTTACCATAGAAGATTTTTTTTCCTCAGATTATAAAATACCATGTTAGAAAAGTGTTACTGATCTTCAGGAAAAAGAATGAAGACATTTCTGACGTTTCTCTTTAGACCAAGAGGAACTGATAGACTGTGAAAGTTCCTTATTTCAGGAATCGGATCCAGGATAAAGGAAATATAACTGAAATTGATTCAGAAAGCTGAATGGAAAAATTGTAGTAAGCAGCTATACCAGGTAAAATATTTTTTCTGCCTTTAATTATGTCACAGTAACAACTGGTGTTAAAAGCAGACATTTGAATCCAGTGAGCTACCAGGTATGATGTAACCGTTCAGTGAGAAGGACAATTGGCTTCAGAATTAAATACCTTTCTGAAGGGATGTTATGCTGAGTACCAAGAGGTAAGCTAGCAATTTAGGACATATATGCAACAGATCAATCTTCTACTTAGAAAAAAATATAGTTTAAGAAAACAGCTAACATTAAAAAATAAATGAAATGGAAAAGTGACTGCCTATACATTGATAACAACATGGCAGAGTTTGTGTGGCCGGGTCAAAGCGTTTGTTAACCAGCTACCCAGTTCTGTAAAGCCTGCACTACAGTTGTCACAAGTGATGGTTTCCAAAAGAATTTAGGTCACGTAAACACTTGGCAAACAGGCATACCGTGGTGAACTGGGAAGTTCACGCAGGCACCTCAGGAGCCTTGCAGGCCAGCAGAAGTAAATGGAAAGCAAAGCGGGCTGGACCATGATCCTGGAACGCCTTTAGTGAACTGCCAACTGCAAGGAACTTCTACCAGCCCAGCAGTTGGACTAGATGATCCAAATAAACTATCCTATACTGTCCTGTCCTGTCCTGTCCTTGGTCTTTTTTTGAGAGAAGAGGCTTTGCCAGGAACCAGTCACTGTGCTCAGTTAAGACTGTTTTGTATTTGAAAAAAGTAATGTGTTGAAATTAATTTGATTATGTGAAGAACTGAGACAACTGCACACACTTGAAAATGTGTGGACAGAAAGGAATCTGGTGATCCTGTTGGACATACACACAAAACACAGACTTCTCCCAGCTGACAGGAGTGGTGTAACACACGTATGGTCTTGCCCATCGGTGGGAGTCCTCACATGGAAGCATCATCCCCCACCATGGGTCCTGCTCAGCTTTCATTACAAAATACCCACTGTTTCTTCAGCCAGCATGCAAACACAGGTTCCAGTTTTCAGTGCTTCATACAGATGCCCTGCAGAGGCATAGGCCAACAGGAGGCCAGAGAAGGGTGAAGGGGAAACCTGGTCTGCTTCGGCATGCTCCTAGTTGGCAAGGAGCGGCTTGTAATTTTGCAGCCTATGTATCCACACCACTTTGCTGCGTATGGCACTGGGCTCTCTCGGCTCCTGGCACAGGTTTGACTTCTCGTCTGCCTGAAATCCTGCTCCTTGTTGTGGGCTTGCTTGGTTTAGGCTGTTCAGATATGTCAGTGCTTTCAGGTTTAGGAGCTGTAAAGATGGGGTTGTCCTTGGGTGGAAATGCTGCTGGGATGTGGGATCCCCCACAGAAACGGTGCCCACCCAAGGTCCCCTTTCTTATATATCACTTTTCCCCCAGCTTCCCTAACAAACAGCCACGCTCATCCTGTGGCAAGCCGTCTCTTGCCAGCAGGGAGGACAAGCTGCCCTCCAGTGAAATCTCAGCAGAAACCTGATCCCAGGATACAGATGCAGGGCCTAATGCAGATCAGGCTGGATGATGCAGTTTCTCCTTGATTCTTTTGCCCCCCTCTTCCTCCCTGTCCATCTCCTCCAGGAATCACTTGAGAGCACGACGTTTATCTTCTGGATTGTGGGAAACTCTATGCTGGATTAATATCAGGGCTGTAAATTGAAAAGAGGGGGAAGGTGAGAGGACAAAACAGCTATAAATGAAACCAAAACCAAAAGCATCTTGCACTTTCTACCTCCTGGAGACACAGTGTAACACCCAACAGGCAGCTTCTCCTCTCACACACAGCACCCAACTGCTGCAGGTTTCCCATCTCTGTCTGTTTCCCTGCAAACCTTCCTCAGCTGAAATCCACCCCCACCCCGACTGAAAACAAAGCCCCTTTCTTCATGTTTGGAAACCTCCTTAGGAAGCAGAAGGGCACCTTTTCTCCTCCTGTCACCAGGAGAGATGGGAAGAGCTGATAATCTCCATCGTTAGCTGGCCCCCTACTTCCTTTTGTAAGATCTAGTTTCTACTTGCTTGCAATTTCCCCAGACTCCAGCTGTCACTATAAAGTTTTCTACCTTGCAAGTCTGACTCAGATTCAGGAATTTTAGAAAAGTTTTCAGCTAAAATGATCAGCTGGTTCTGAGAACACACCAGAACACACGTTATGCCGTACCTTGAAAAGATGCGCAGTAATTTTGCTACCGTGATCATTTGCTTTGAAAAAAAGAGTCCCTTTAGCAGAAGGGGTCACTTAGCAGAGTGATTAGCCTCCTGCCACTGGTGTGCCTCTTGCTGCCACAGCCATGAAACTTGTCCAAGACTCCTCTGAAAAAATAAAAATCAGTTCACATGAGCTCAGCAGCCTGTACACCCAACAAGCCTAATATTTAGCAGCTCAAAATTCCCCAAGTCCTCTGTGACTCCATCAGCTCTGCATCACGCTGCCCAGGCTGCCCACGTGCCCCTGTGAGTGGCAGGAGGGCCGGGGGGCCAGGGACCTGCTGGGGGGCCAGGGGGCCAGGGACCTGTCTGTCCGCCCTGGGGCAGGGGGAAAAGGGGGCTGCCCACCAAGGGCTGGGCGTGAAACAAGGGGACACAAGGGACAGGAGTTCAGGGGTTGAGGGGGGCAGCAGCAGGAGAGGACTGAAAAGGAGCGGGGCAGGAGAAGGGGGGACTGAAAGTCCCCAGAGCCACAGACTCTGAAGTACCCTCAAGAGCTGGACCCCAAGGTGGACACCAGCAATTCCTTCCCAGGGAAGAAGACAACCTGCGTCTGCTGGTGGCAGTCGGGGCTGCTGCCCCTCAGAACCAGGTTTCCAGCAGCGGATGATGTCCTGGGGCACATCCCAGGATGCATCCCCACAGCGTGGTCCCAGCAGGATCCTGCAGCAGGGACATGCCCCAGGTCACAGGATGCCATCTGCCACAGAGTCATCTTACCAGCACAGCGCTGGAGCAGAGCAGCCCTTGCAATGTGCTCCCTGCAAGTACCAGCCAGAGCAAGACACCGGTTCATTAACCAGCTGAAGCAAAGATGAAATTCCTCGCAGATCTGCCATTAACATAGCAGGAATTTTTCTCTATATAGGGTAAGAAGCTGTGTGACCCGTAGCCTGGCATAGCTGCACAGTGATCTGGGAGGGACATGGAGCACCAAACAGGGGAGAGTCACAGTATGTTTGCTCAGCCTCATCCCATATTATAGCATCTCAGCCAAAAAAAAAAAAAAAATTACTATTTTGAGTTCAGCCTTGCAGGCTACATCCACACTGTTTATTTTGAGGCAGATTTGTTGCCTGTGCAAGCTACATACTTTGGTGACTGCTGCCATTTCTCAAGAGGTAAATCCGGGCTGCACCCTGAGCTTTAAAGCTCTCTGCGCTTCTCTAATGAGCTGTATAACAGTTCAGCAGCTTCAAATTTTCTTGTCAGCCCTCCTCTCAGCATCCATCAGAAGAGAAATGGCCCCAGCTCATTCCTAGAAGGGACTGAGCATTGCCCACTTGGTGAGCAGATACACTTGCAGGCAGCCTGAGTAAAAGCTGCTTAAAAGCAAAATGTGCACACCGGGATAAGGTTTCCCAGCCTGCACAAATATAAATGTATCTGTAAATGAATGTAGATCAATTATTGATTTTAATTTGAGCTGCATCTGTGTTTTTGTACCAAGGAAGAAAAATGCTTTGTGTTTGCTGTAAATCTAAGGTTCACAGCTTGCAAAACCTTCAATCTCTTTTCCGTACTCCAAGCCAAATCTCCAGTTTTGCAATGACTAAAAGCAGCCTCCTACATTTTCCAAAGAACTCTTCGAAAGCTGCAAGAAGAAAGAGTAGGTAGATCCCCTAAAAATCACAGTGGGCTTCAGCTCTCCCAGAATGACCATGAGTGACAGAGGGAAAAGTTGGTGTCCAACCTCAGAACAGAGATGTTGGGCTCCAATGCTGTTTCTTCTTCATCCGTATTCACCACCACAGTTAGTGTAGCCCAAACTGCCCCTCAAAAAGACAGAAAAGGATCGGTAAGTCTTCTCCTTGGAGAGGGTGAAGGCTGAGCACACCACAGGCTGTCACCCATTCCTAAGCAGTTTAGAAGCCAAATTTTCTGACAGTCAATAATTTAGACACATTGTCAGCACCGTTAGCCTACAGCAAGCAAATTTCACAGCAGTATCACAGTTTTTAGAGCAGGGACGTGATATTTAATTTGCTCTCCCAGCCCTGTTAGTCTCACACCAGGAGCGGAGAGAGCTCATTTCCAGTCAACCATGGTCGGCTCCTTGTCTGCCAGCACCTCCAGGACAGCTGGTCTGAAGCTGCTCTTAGCTCCCCACTGTGTTTGCAAAGCAGTCTGCTCCCACCACGCTGCTTTCCCTGCTACGGAAACAGCAGCGCGTACTTGGGGTTAAAGTAACAACCTCACAAGCATCGTGTCATCCAGACCTGCCACGGTGGTTTTCTCTCTGTCCTCCACCTTCCAAATCTTTCTCCCTGCTCACCTGGACGTTAGGTTTGTGTCAGAGTCCAGAAACAGGCATGGTTACTGAGCTGGGAGCAAACGCCAGCACTCAGAGTCCTCTCAGGAGCACCCCAGGTTTCTG
>NW_010127143.1:0-203 GCF_000699245.1 Pterocles gutturalis | reverse complement strand
GGGGCAGCTCTGGGCATGCCCCCCCTTCCACAGCAGACACGACTGGAGGCACAAGGGCTGAGCGAGTTTCCATGAGGCTCTACTGGTCCTGCAGAGCTGTGTGAGAAGATAGCACATTCATCTCTTTTTCTGAGATACTCATCCAATGCTGAACCATGGAAAAGAGACATTAGCAAGTATATATATACACACACATATATATA
>NW_010127142.1:1676-1884 GCF_000699245.1 Pterocles gutturalis | reverse complement strand
CTTCTTTCTAATGCATTTTTAAACCTCTGCTTCATAATTGTTTTTTTTTTCCTTTGCCAAGCTCTTTCCCAGCCCTTCAGAGGTGAGGGCTTGCTGCAGCGGCACTGGCAAGGAGCTGCCGGGAGCTGCAGCTTCTCCTCCCTCCTGAGCACAAAGCCCGCGGGGGGTTGCTGGAGTGGCTCCCTCCCCCCCCTTACGCCGGTTCTGG
>NW_010127142.1:365-938 GCF_000699245.1 Pterocles gutturalis | reverse complement strand
GGTTTTAGCTCTGCAGGGACACGGGGGGTGTGAGCCGGGGCAGCCGCGTGCCCTGTTCTGCAGAGGACAGACCGACCCCGTGGCCGCAGGACGGACACGGCCGAGGCGGCTCTGCCTGAGCTTCCCTCTCGCTTTTCCCCGGCAGGTCCGACTGATCTCAGCATGAAAGGTGGGGCGTCCAGCACGGCCCCGTCCAACAGCACCAGCAGGGGGATGCAGGCTGCCCAGCTCAGCCCCACGGAGATCAGCGCCGTGCGGCAGCTCATCGCCGGCTACCGAGAGTCGGCGGCGTTTCTGCTCCGATCCGCAGACGAACTGGAAAACCTCATTTTACAGCAGAACTGACTCCCCGTGTCTGCATTGCTCCTCCGTCGAGAAAACAATTTGTACCTGCTAGAACGAGACTCCCGGCGGCGACCTGCTCAGGACCACCAGCGTCCTCCCGCGAAGCGGCGGCTACACGTAGTTTTAGAAGGTGGAATCCAAAAGACCTGTTTTCTTGTTCACTCCAAGCACCTGGGACTTCAGGCACAAGGACACGTTTGTGAACCGTACCGACACCCGTGCGTCCGG
>NW_010127142.1:0-271 GCF_000699245.1 Pterocles gutturalis | reverse complement strand
AGATGTATTTAGAATAACCTTTGTGGACCCAAATGTTAGATTCCCGTCCCCAGATAATTTCCAAGTCTTAGGTGAGCTGAATCACATATTTATTGAGAAACGGACCCTCCTCTCCCCTTAGTAATTTATTTTTCTGAAAATGGATTCTTTTGAGTTTGTACAGATATTGCCAGTTTTTTTTGTCTGTCTGATCGGAAGGAATTTCTTCCTGTGAAATAACACATTCCATATCGCCACACTACTAACGTCCAGGCAGCTCTGGCTGTTTCTC
>NW_010127141.1:957-1196 GCF_000699245.1 Pterocles gutturalis | reverse complement strand
CCCCTGCCACGATGGCCGAGCAAAGTCCAGCCACCGTGGACGAGCCCTCCGCGGCCAACGCCTCGCCTTCGCGCTCTGCCCGCAGACGGAGGGGGTGCGTGTGTCGGTGAACGTCCTCTCCGACCACAAGGACCTGCCTGTGCTCTTCGTGGTGCGGCAGAAGGAAGCTGTGGTCTCCTTCCAGGTGCCGCTCATCCTCCGGGGACTGTGAGTACCGGCAGGGGGCCTGACCGGTGGGG
>NW_010127141.1:586-900 GCF_000699245.1 Pterocles gutturalis | reverse complement strand
GCCCACCCAGGTACCAGCGGAAATACGCGTACCAGGAGGTGAGCCGCACGCTCTGCCAGCCCCAGACCAAGGCGGAGGTGGAGACCCAGCACTTCTACGTGGATGTCTCCACGCTGTCCCTCAACGCCTCCTACCAGCTGCGCGTCACCCACGTCGAGAACTTTGTTCTGCGGTGAGGGGACTCCCTGCATCCCCATCCCTGTCCCCTGCGGGCTCCCCTCGCTAGCCATCATCCTTTCTCTTGCTCTCTGCAGGACGAATGAACGGTTCAGCTTCAACGCCACGGCCGCCCAGCCGCCGGTGGGGAGGGGCCG
>NW_010127141.1:361-564 GCF_000699245.1 Pterocles gutturalis | reverse complement strand
CCACCCCAGCGGGGAGAGCACGGCCACCATGGCAGTGACAGGCACTTTCCCCCCTCAGTATTTCAAGTATGAGTTCCCCAAGGGAGTGGACTCGGTGATTGTGAAGGTGACATCGGCCATGGCCTTCCCCTGCTCCGTCATCTCCATCCAGGACATCCTGGTAGGTGTGGGCGGTGGGGTCTCCTGTTGGGGGGGTGCCCAGT
>NW_010127141.1:0-332 GCF_000699245.1 Pterocles gutturalis | reverse complement strand
CCCGTCTACGACCTGGACAACAACGTGGCCTTCATCGGGATGTCCCAGACCATGACGAAGAAGGCGGCCATCACCGTGCAGGTGGGTGTGGGGCTGTCCCGTGGAGCAGAGCTGGCAGATATTGTCCCTCTGGGGTGGCCCTGAGCCCCCCGGGGAGCCCTGTCTGCGGGGGGCGGCGCGGGAGACCCCCAGCTGGGCTCTGCTGACCCCTGTCTCTTGCCCCCCCGGGAACATCCCCCGCAGAAGAAGGATTTCCCCAGCAACAGCTTCTACGTGGTGGTGGTGGTGAAGACGGAAGACGAGGCATGCGGGGGGCCTCTGCCCTTCTACCC
>NW_010127140.1:13860-32092 GCF_000699245.1 Pterocles gutturalis | reverse complement strand
GATAGCTGGGTTTAAACCATGACAGACTCTTTAATTTGCACTGGGTTAGGACTTGCTAATTGTTGCCTCTCTGTTCCTATCAATAGAAGGAAGCAATAGAACTCATCTAACTCACAAGGGCTCTCTGAGAAGTACATGAAGTGTCAGGTTATCCCATCAAGTTTTATAAAGCAACAACTTGTTTAAGAAGGGACTTCACATTGGTAAGTAAATAATTCTGCATGGTCTCTGTGGCTGTTGAATTGGGATTTCACCATGAATCAGAAAAATACCCAGCAAACAGTGAAAGGAGGGAAAAAAAAAAAAAATCATAAGGCAGCTGCAAGAAGCCTAAGAAGCCTAAGACAATAGAACATTTGAAGCACGCATCCAAGTATTTTTGGCAGAGAAATAACACACTGAACCCCCGCCTCCTACAGATCTCACCAAGCTGAGAAACTCCAAAGGAATTCACAAACAAACCCTTCGTCCGTAACAAAACTTCAGGCAGAAGTGAAACAATAAACAGGACTACGCATAGTAGCAGGACCACAACAACAGTTTGTAACAGCTCTTCAGTGCCAAGTTAATCAATGAGCACGGGTAACATGCATCAGCATTTCACTGGCCCAACCAGCGGGGGTTGGAGAAAGTGAACAAAAAGAAAAAAGAGCCAAAACAGTGAAGAAATTAAACAGGACAAAGTATTTTGCAGATACCACATTTTGCTTTTTTTAATGTAGCACCTAAGGTTTTACCCTGAAAAAGTAGTCAGGTTTTTAATCACTGACTTGGCAAGATGTCCTTGCTAGACCAGCAGCCTAGAACTCAACAGGAGTTAAGTATCAAATGCTGAAGGCTGCTTTTAACTGGGAACTGTTCTCTTTTTAAAAATCAGATAGAATTGTCCAGTTGTCTTATTAAGTAAAGACTAGTTTACTCACTACTTGAACTTTAATATTGAGAAGAACAGGCACCTTCTTTGTGGAATACTTCCATAATACTGCTTTTAAATTGATGTAATTTGTACCCAGGAAAAATGAGCCCTATAAGTAACAAGGAGAAAGAACACCAAAGAAGAACTGCTTGATAAGCCCTTCTTTCAGTTCTGATACCACATTAGGTGACCTCTGCCTCTTCCCAACATCACCACTGCACGAGCCTCACAGCAGAGCCAGCTCACGAAGGAACGAGCGCGCACAACCTTTTTGCTGGGTTATTCCAAATCCCAGATCAATTCCCCAACCCAGCCTGTTAGGTTACCTTTGACTGAGCTACTGGCACAGGCTGAGGAGGTATGAGGGCAAGAGAAAAAGGGGAAGTAAAGAAAGCAATGCTTGAGCTGTCAGTATGGAGCGCAAAGCTCATCCAATGCTCTGAGTTTCTGGCACTGGTCTTATTCCCCCAGGGTGAGATGGGGATAATCTGAACACATTTTAGCCTTAAGAATCACACTTCAAATTCCTTAAGCAGGGCAACAGTGGTTTTAATGACCTTCAGGAGTTCAGGAAAAAGGCTACAGGAGTTCACTGGGTATTTTCTGAGCTTCTTTTCAAATAAATCAGAAGCGTGTTAGTTAAGTGTTTGCTAATGAGGGTTTCGGCTCTGATGTTTCATTGAACGGTTTCTGGAGGACCTTGCACATCTTTTGTATTAGCTGTGTTCAGATTAACGAGAACTATCATGTGCAGGCAGCCCTGGTTTACAGCATTTCATTGCAAGGGAGCACAGCTGAGCAAGGTCATACCTCCTCTGTTTGTCCTGGAGGCAGTGTCCCCAAGAGGGTGACAGCCCAACAAACTCCCACGTAACTTCCTGCATGGGGAAGAGGCGGAGGCCCCAATTCCTCTTTTGCTGGCGGCCACCCTCTCATAGCCACAGATTCATGCTACCCAGAAATGACTCCAGGTTCTGGTTGGTCACAGACAACTTGTCGTGCCCACAAGCACATACAGCTCATGGAGCACACGCAGGACTCAGATGCATTGTGGTTGCTGCCCACAAACAGAAGTGATCCACCAAAAGAAAGGGAACAGAGGAGTGCACCCTAGCTAACACTGCAACATCTGAAACTCCAGAAATACCTTACCCAATGCGCTTTCTTGCAAGGTTCAGTGCTCCTGGTAACTCCCATAACCTCTTGTTGGAGAGCTCGAGTAGGAAATGCCATGGCTGGGACTGCACAGGCAGGACCTGCTTGCTCTTAAAGAAGCACAGATGAAACTGCTGTGGGGGAAGAGGCGGCTCTGGTAAAGCAAGGTCTCCCGGACTAAGAGTGAGAGTCTTATTGTTGCACCCTCTGAGACCAGCAACAACAACAATTCTCCCTTCCATCTAACTCCTCTCTCTCACATAGCTCAGCTTCAGTCTTAGCATTTGAGTTCAACTCCCCACTGCTGCGATGCATTCAGCCAGCACCTCAAAAGCATTGTTTCAGTTGTACACAAGCTCAGCCTACCTGAGAACTAATTTTAAACCAACCTGAGCTGAACTCTCCTGGCAAGAGTGCTACTGAAAGCTGAGCAAGGTCGTTTCAAGCCAGCTTGTTATAAGAGACGCGCCTTTAGTTGTGGTCTGTCTCGATACTTGTCCCTGCAGGAGCTACCCCAACCATTTCTCAAGGTTTGTATCACTCTGAGCTTCAAAGAGCCAAACCAGCCATGGTATCATGCACTGTTGCTCCTTTGTAGCGTGCCTAGACATGCTTACCACACACTAACAATGAACGCGATAGGGACGTGCCAAGACCTGCCTTACAATTCTCCTAGCCTGCTTTCAGAGGACAACTTAGCAATCTGAGAAAACAAACAAGAAACCCATACTGCAGTGGATTTGTAGAATTACTGGAAATATTTTTAATATTAAAAATAGAAATTTGTAAAGAAACTTTTCATGTCTTCACGCAGCACAGAGAAACTAGAAGAGGTCTGTATGCAGTAACTAATCATTGTTGCTGTCACGTAAAGGCTTAACTCATGTTCCAAAATTTCAGTTCATCAATTTAGAAACTAGATGTTCAGGCTCTCCATAGCAACTTGAGTTTAGAGGTGCTGATTTGCAGAACTGCTGTTTATCTGCCTCTCAACATCGAATCCTAAATGGCTCTTTCAGATTAGGCACCCAAAATAGCCCATATCTTAAATTTAACCCATCGTTTTAAGACTTAAGGCACCATTCATCTGGGAATAGGAAACATCTGCTAAGGTAAACAGAACAGAAAATGGTTTTGTCAAAGTTTACAGATACCAAGGGATTTTTTCTCCCTCCAAGCCTGCTCCACAGTTACATTTTTTCTTCCTTCCCTCTAAGAGAGCAAACATAACTTTAGGCATAGGCAGAAAGAATGAAGTGGGTTTCCACACCAAATAGGTTCAGGAGCTTATGGGAGTCTTAGAGCTGCCCCTGCATGCAGTCCAGGCTAAGAACCACCAGCCTACGAGGGGTAAACAAGAAAAAGCTTAAATTAGGCTAAACAGAGGCCCATATTCTCCCCCAGAGACAGCTGCTGAAAGCTGAGCAAGCTCTTTTAAAGGTACCATATATCAGAGACCTTCACTAGAGCTTGCAAAGCAGCACACCTTTGTAGTGGTGCTTCTTCCTCATCCCATACATTGAACATGTACAGCACAAGTCCTTACTACTGCAAAACACAGAGCTGTGGACCTCAGCACCAGCACTTTTCACCACTGCTGTCCTTCGATTTATCTTCTTCCTTAGCATCTGAAAAATAAAAGATTTAAAATATACTAAAATATGCAAGAAAACCTTAAAAGACTTCAGAAGAAAAAAGCATGACCAAGTTATATTTTTTGTATATACTCCTAGACAGGGGGAACTAGCTTTCAAAAAGAAGTCACTGGTGCACACAGAGTCACAGGCTCCTGCTGTTTGTGGATAGAGCTGATGAGAATGTGCCACCTTTACTGGTCTTTTTTTCCCTTTAGAGGGAAGAAGCATATAAGATTCTGCAGGGCAATTCTAACAATATCTGCCTTTTTTTTTTTTTTTAAATTAAGGAGTGTATCTAGGTTTTTGATGTTCAAGGTGCATAGCACAACTTTTTAGATTGGTAACATACATATCTACAGTTACAGCAGCACTGCCTATTCATGGATTCCTTTAGTGCGTTACCACTCACTGACCATGGAATGAAAAAACACTGCCAAAAAACAGGAGAAAAAAAAAGACAAAAAAAAGGAGGGAAGGGAAACAGCCAAAAAACCCTGCACAGTGATGCAAGTAGGGAAGCATGTCCCATTCACTTGTATAATGAAAAGGTTAACGTGAAGACTGTTAGCACAGAAAAAGATTCCACTCAGAAATCTGTGGTGTTTAAATCTTTTTCTTCCAATCTGAGCTGTCAGAAATCTCCCTCATAATTTCAGTCTCCATAGAAAGGTACTAAGTAGAACCTTTAAAAGAATGTTGCTATTGTATTTAAAAACCTTCCTGGCTAAATGGGGTCTCAGTCAGCCACACAACAGCATGGTTTTCTGACTCACAACCTTCTCGCTCACTCTGATCTTCCCATCACTTCAAGCCCAAATGCTGATTTGTCTGTCTTCAATTGCTCACTAGCCTGGAAAAGAGAAGAGTAACTGCTTTGAAAATATTGAGTCCATTTTGTTCTAGGCCTAATAAAGCAGCATGATACAACCTGCAACGATATAGATTTTTTTTCCTCCAACAGCTAAGTCTCTGGGGCATTTTATGGAATCAAATATTGTTAAAAGCAGCATCATATAAAGACAGGTTTTAAAATAGATTTAAAAAACAAAGAGCAATTCAGCATATGCATTATCCATGTGGAGCTGGTTTGGCAACTGCAACATGGAATTACTTAAAGTTTGCCCACAGCTTTTTTCTTTATCCCCCTGCCTCCTGCCCTCCCCAGCCCTCCACTTCTGGCAGCATGACCATGGAAAACATTAGGCCTAGGCATTAATACACGTTTTAACCTAGGAAGTTATTATTTCTGCCTCCTGCTATCCAGCTTCAATAGCTTGTTTTGCTAGGTCACCTATTTACAACAAATGCCACTTCAAAAAGATACGGTATTCTCTAAGGAAAGTTGAAAAGCATTAAACACTTCACTAAATTTACTGGTGACTGTGGTACATAACCTCTTTTTAAATGAGCTCATATAATTTCCTGTTCCATTTGCATTTGCTCTTACAGAGGTGATATGATTAAACAGAACGACACAAGTGAACCAGAAAAAAAGGTAGAGATTTTAAAGGATTCTTTTACTAGCAAAGTAGTAGCAAAAATTGTCACTCAGAAAACAGCATTTTCAAATGGCGACATCCATTCATAGTTTTAGTGAGATAGAGAACCATTTTCAGGTGCAAAGCTATCTCACTTAAAAAAAAAGAAGACTAAAAGAGAGCTGGTTAAATACAGCCAAGAGATTGCAGCTACTCTCTTGCCGTGGGATGGGGAACAAATAATGTGTTTGGTGGTGCTGAGGAAACAGCAGCAGAGGGTACAAGGGCAATGGCTGTAGTTTACCTAATCCCCTCCCTCTGGAAATGTGTACATTTGCATTTACAATTATATTTATTGAAGTAAACTTTCTATTGTTTGGAGTGAATTACAATATGACCAAATATGGTCACACATTAGTCTCAATTTTGACCTCTTCACCTCACAAATAGGTAATTATTACAATTTAAAAAAAAAAAAAAAACACCCCATGGCTGGTAACTGTACTGATAATATATACTATTTCTGCTGCCATGTTCTGAATAGTATCTTAAGGGACTGCATGTTTCCAACGTCTGTTAACCATATAAAATAATCCTTTCTAATATGGTTCAATTTACAGATTTCTAAATCCCACTGAAAATTTGGTTAAAAAGAGACACATCATCCACCTTAAACCACTAGCATTGTCTGTGAACAGAAGTAGTCAATTCTAGGCTCTGGGCAAAAGAAATTCTGGACTCGGAATTCCCTTTCAGATTTTTTTTCTCCCCACACACAAACTCACATTCCCAAAACACTGCTTACTGAAAGAATGGAAAGCTGCGAGTATATGAAATGTGTTTTCAGTGGGGCTTGCAAATAAATAAATACAAACCATGTCATAAATTCAAGCTTTTGGCCACAAGTTCAAGTCCATTTTGAATTAGCTCTTCTGCTAAAAGGGCTACTACTCCTCTCTGGTTACTTCTGTCCTCCCTGGAAGACCAGCCAAATATTGCATAGTCACTTGGGGAACAGAACGGAAGGAGGAATCCAAAATTTAAAAAAAAAAAAAAATCCAGATCCTTCTCCCACTCCTCCTCAAACTAGGAAACAGCTGTTGATATTCATTCATATTTATATTCCTGTTGAAAAAAAGAGACAATAACAATACAAAAATCTGCTTCTAGTCTGTATGCAAACCTACAGCAAGTGTTTTGAAGAATGTCTTGGTACAGGTACTGCAGTTCATGAAATAGGAACATCCCATATTCCTACCTGAGCAGAAAGTAGTTGTTTACACCAAAAACCAGCCTACAAAATATTTGAACACTGCATTTTGGAAATACTCTCAAACTCCTTATGAATTGACAACAGTATCAAATGTTTTACAAGATCCTTCATAAAAGAATGGAGATGGTAGTAATAAATTAAACATAAGAAAAAATTAATAAAAACCCCTTCAACATCGATAGCCAGCATGAACTTTTTCTTTTTTTTTTTTTTTTTTTTTTTTATAATCTGTTGTTAGCTTTCATGTTTTTAAAAGTTGAATTGTGATTTTAAGTGTCTGGAATAAGCAAAAATATTTTATTGGATAGGTAAAGCTAAAAGCAAGTTATGCTTGAAATATGGATCAGTTCTTTAAAGACAAGGGAAGAAAACTTCCCTCCTCTGGACATAAACACTAAGCATATAGTAACTTTACACAGGGCACTAGAGATAGTCAAGTCTTGCGGAGGAAGTCTGTATAAGCTATATAAGTGTGAACAACAGCTTAAGAAGGGAAACAAAAAAATAGAAAATAAAAGTAAAAAGTGACTATGTCCAGAGTGCATAGTTAATTCAAGGGAAGTTGTCCATGTAGTGAGGCTATATACAAACATAGAGTTATATATTACACGTCCCTTTAATAAGAGATACTAATCCTCAGCAGCATATGGGTAGCATTGACATTTTCAACAAATGATGACTGAGTATAAGGCAAAAAAGTTAACCTTTTTTCTTATCTTGAGTCAGTTGAGGGTTAGTATCCTTACACATATTCTTAATTTCATTCATTTATTACATATATTACAGCAATTAATCCACACACTATTAAAAATTAATAGCATCTTAAACTACAGAGAATCACCACCTTCTTGCTAAACCTGAGCCTAAAAGGTAACAATGAAAGACCCGAAGCAGGCAACCAAGAGTTCCTACTACTCTTTGTAAAACTGAATTGTAACATTTTTCTGTAGCCATATACAGGAATAGGTTAGAGTAGTATTTAAATAACTAGGCAAATTTACTATTAAAATTAGGTTATTATGCAAATGACTGTTAGGGAAGCACTGGTCAGCTTGACTGAGCAGCAGCAAAAAAATTAGATCTGATTTTTCAATAGAGTCAGACAAGCCCTAATGGGAATCTTACAGGTACTTTCCTAAAAGGAAAAACACAGCACTAATATACAGGTGTTGAGAAATCCCACCATATCCCTCCTTGCACATTTAAGAATCTAACCCTTAAGTTTACCCAATAGTCCAATTGTCCAAATGGAAGAAAAGACTCCAAGATTAAATGTTCAGGAAGATTAAAGTAATTAAAAAACAAAAAAAAACAAAAAAAAACCAAACCACTAAAAAAGCATTAAGAAAACAAAACTTTTGCTTTCATACATATTCAAGTAGTCCTAGTTTTAGTGACAGTTATTCTAATTGGAAAAAAAAGTCAAATTAGTCAACACATGACATGTCCTCAGAAGAGCCTTCAGTGAATATTCCATTTAGACAGAACAAATGCACAAATAATTCAAAATAGTGCATTAGACTTTTAACAACAATGAATCAACTAGGCCATAGACAACAATCTCAGAATTTTATGGAAAGGGGAGAGAATAGGTTTAAAAAAACCCAACATTTTTATTAAAAAAAAAAAATATAAATTGGGCAGCAATGCAGTTCCGCAAACTTGTGCTCACTGCTCTGAAATCTTGATACCATAGCTCGTGCATTTCATTAAGTGTGAACTCATAAGGCAACCATTGTAGATTGCAAAGAAAAAAAAGACTGTGTGCACTCAGGTGTCTGTTTCAATTCAGGCACCAAAACTAATTAATGAATCAAAGAAGAAATGCAATAAAAGGTTTTCTGTTTAAGGGGGACAGTTTTATGTTGCTCACAGTTGTAAAAAAACTGAACCCTTAAACCATACACAAATTTCATGAACAGCAAATGAATCAGTCTTTTGGGTAGATTCTGATGCTGGGAAAGGTTCTTGGTCAGTATAAGGCACATGACTGCAGAGTTTTAACCCTTTACGTTAAAACACGAGTTCATGCAATCACCTTATTACAACATCTCTTCACTCATTTACTCAGCCTGTTCAAATCTCACATACTCGTACATCTGTTTGCACCCCATGCAGAAGTCACTGAAATGTGGGAATGCAACACTGCTCAACTTGTGTGTTCGCCAGTTGTCCATTTAATTCCACTAGCTACTCATAGAGAAGTGTAAGTCTGCTTAATTTAGACTGAGTTTTTCCTCTTTGTAGTTCAATGACAGACAAAAGACAAGCAAGTCCAATTTTTTTTTTTTTTTTAATAAAGATAAAATTACAAAAAAGGTAAAATCAGCTCAGGAAAGGCAAATTACTTTAATAGATCAGTTTAGACATTTAACATAATAACTCACATCCATTTTTAAATACTATTACATAAAGCATGGTGAAGAAAGGAATTTCTGCCTCATAATTAGAAAACTCACAATGCAACTTGCCAAAAACCAGAACAAAGCCGTTTGAAAATAAATACAGTCCATGCCAAATAGTACAAAATGAAATCAGCAGTCTCTCTCAATACGAAAACTTTTCTTCTTTTAGGTATTCTCCAACTCTAGTATTATGTTCTGCAACTGATGAGAGGCTATCTTTTGTTCAAGGATTGCTGAGCTGTTCTGATTTTGCTCTGTACAAAGGCAAAAATAAACTGTTAAGTTGTTTCATTTTTTTGATTAACTGTTTTAGAAACGCAATTTTGAATTACTACTGTCATGAGTCCAATATTTAGTATTATGAGGAATTAAGAGTGATCTCTACAGAAATCTACAGAAATTAATACTTTACAATACTTTAAATTAATAAACACTCTTCAAAAAGGTGACATTCATTAGTAATTAACTAGGGTTTACCCTTTGGTGTCTGTCTTTTCACCACTGCTGTCCTTGGATTTATCTTCTTCCTTAACATCTGAAAAATAAAAGATGTAAAATATACTAAAATATGCAAGAAAAACCTTAAAAGACTTCAGAAGAAAAAAGCATGACCAAGTTATATTTTTTGTATATACTCCTAGACAGCGGGAACTAGCTTTCAAAAGAAGTCACTGGTTACATATGAACATACAGTATTAAAGGCATCCATCCAAAGGAGTGATCTGGGCACAATGCCAAGTGATTCAAAATACCTCAAGGCAAGTCTCTATTGACTGGTTGTAATGATGGTATGCAGTAATGAAACCTGGATTTCCCCTGAGCTCCATGTGGCAGTCTTGTAGCCCTAAAATGTAGCCTGTTCTTGGAAAAGTCAAGAGCCCTTGGAATTACGCTAACCCCAGAACACTATCCATCTTCTGTTTCAGAGAAAACTATTTGGCTCACCCCACAAAAGCAAACAGGAACAAGCTCTTTGTCTAATGTATTTAAAATAAGAACCCTTTTTATCTCTTTTCATTAAGCTATACAAATCCCTGGCTCCAAGATTTCAAGCTTGTGGGGAAGCAACAATAACCTTTGGCTGAAAATGCTATTCTAGTGTGAATAACTGTATCTTGAAACTGATTAATTTAAAATAGATGCTTTAAATATGATGGAAAAAATAAATAATCATCTCAACAGCTAATTAACTGTTAACAGAAAACACATCTTTCTCTTGGCAGAACTGATGTTTGCAGTTCTAAACTACAGGACGAAATCACACCAGAGTCTTACCTGCTTTTTTGTCCTCTGTCTCTTTTTTGTCTTCCTCTATCCTGGCTTTCTTTGCTCCTTTCTTATGATCTGCAACATTTCGTCGTCCACCTTCCCCTTCATCTTCAGAATCTGAAAATTCTTCATCACAGGCTATGCGCTTATCTGATGCTCGAACTAGGATTCAGAGTTAGGAAATTAATTGAGCATAAAGTCCAACTACAATATGCCTAATAAAAAAGAACAATCAAAGTAAGAATGAGTAATTACATACTATAATCATTTAATGATGATTAACTAAATTATGCATCAAAATACAATATTTCAAGATACTCTGGGACTATCACAATGACTGCTGAAAATAGTTTACAGAGATGCAGGGGGAGGGCAGGAGTATTTTAACATGTATCAAATGAATTTCAAATACTGGAAGCTGAATCACAGGAGAAAACATGGTTTCAACTGTTCAGAAAGTGGACAGTGCACCAATAAGAGGTTACGTAGCTGAAAAACAATTCATTGTCTGTACAAAGGCTAACAGTAATAAAGGCCAGTGTTACAAATATGGAAAACCTCTCTCAACAAAAAAGGCAAATAAAAGATTTTTTTTTTGGATAACACAGTATCTCACTTTACATCAATGGTGAACATTACTTTTTTTTGTGAATAGCAAAAGACAGAAGCTAAGTGATGTATTCCCTTAGTTACAATTAATCTGAGACTTCTGGAGTACCTATTTAAGATTTGAAATGCCACATTCTTTTATAAGATGCACAGATGCCACCTTAAGAACAGCAAAACTGTCAGACCAATGGCAAAATTTTTTACTCAGGAAACAAAACTGCCTATCTTCCAATACTGCACTACTAGGACTAAGATTCTGAACAATTAAATCTAAAAAGGCTCTACTTGGACATGCTATATTATGAAAAGATATTGTTTACTAGAAATGCGTTTGTCTGGATCTTCTCCATCCTCATCTCCACTATCTTCATGAACAGCATCTTCAGGAATGGCCTGCATCTGTACACCAGGTGCATGAGGTAACATGCGCAAGTTTTCAAATAAGCGTTGCCTGCAAGTAACAGACAAGGAAAGTTATTATTACACAGAATTAGCATTTCCTTGAATTTTGTATTTAAGTCTGAAAACTCTGCATTCAAAGTTAACCTGCTTCAGAGTAACTGCTTGGATTTTTCGTGTTTGTTGTTTGGTGGTGGGTTTCTTTTTTTTTTTTTAATAGGCACGCCAAGTTCAGAAAGCTTTCCATCCCTTACACATCATTAGTATCCACAGGGCACTTGAACATCATTTTCTCTGATCTTTTCAAACACTTATTTCAATCAACTTCAATCTTCAATTCCCCACAGGGTTAGCACAAGTACTACCCACTTGGGCTGAACCAAGTGACAGTATTACTCTGTTTATAATAAGAAAGAGTATCAAGTAGAATAATAAACTATCTTCTGGTTTCTAAGAAAGCCAGACACTAAGCATGAAGACTTCAGCACTGTGTGCCGCAATGACTTCAGGGTCAAAAGCAATCCACCTGGTTAAGATTCCTTATTGGCTGTTTCAGTGAGAACAGAGAGAAGTTCTCTCCTGTCTAAGCAACCCGATACAATGGACTCCACACTCCAAAGCACCATGTGCAGGAAGAGAAAGGACACCAGACTTCTCTTGGCACTTAAAACTCTCTCTCCAAAGTCCAAGTAGAGAGAAATGTGTGGCAAGCGTCAAGTATCAGCACTTATAACAATTATCTCAGTATCCTTCTGCCCAATTTGAAGACCTAAATGGCAACTGGTGCTTTTTTTTGAATGTTTATGGTCTCTGCCTCTGTTTAAATCCCATTACCTGTCAAACAGTTTTTCCTAATGCAGTGAGTCCCCTAAAGTTAGATCTTAGTGAAACCATACAACTAAGTGAACAAGGATTTTCTGAAATAGGTCATTGCTCTTCTTGTGGTTGCCAAGGATGTGAGATTGTATCTCCGTTGACAGAACACACACAATCTGAGCCCAGGGATGTGTTAAAGAGCAAGCAAGTTTTGCAGCCTACTTGCACCACAAAAGCTCAACAAAACACAATATATAGCAAGCAGCCTGGCAGATCACCAGCTAGAGCACTGTATTACGACAGAAAAATTTTATAGAATAAAATTAATGAAAAAGAGGTGGGATTTTTTTCCCTTGCACATTATTAAAAACTAAAGCTCTTTCATTTGATTGTGATTTATATATTTGTGCTATGATCAGAGACTATACACCAACCACTTCAAAAAATTAGTATTTTAACTGCTTTAGTACTAAACCCAGAGGACATACAAGCCACAGTAAACAAAGAGTACTTCAGGCTAACCAATTATCCCTTATCAGTTAAGTACAGAATTGATTGTATGTATGCATTACTCCATCCCTGAAGTAAAATACTGGTTTACAAACAAACCTTCAGAATGTGAGGAGGAATAAACTAAGTAGCAGAAGTGACACAGGCTAAAAACACATACCCGCTATAGCTTGGCAATGAGCACTTCTCAAACCTTGTGGATTTGTCAAACCACAGTCACTCAATTGCTGCACACATATCACTATCTTTCCATGGTTTTGGATGTCCAAGCTCACATGTGATTTTTTTGCTTTCACAGCTGACAGCTACAAAGAATGACAATCTCAGTTCATGCTTAGACACGGAGCTGAGAATTAGAAATCCTAATCATTACAGCATACCAGCTTCATTCCTGTCGGAATAAGGTTTCTACAAAATTACAATGGGAAGCCAAGCAAAACAGTCACGTCTTTAGTTGCTGGAAAAAGTAAAAAACTAAGCTGGGTCTTAAATTTTCATATTTATAGTCACAGGACTTCATAAGCATACATACTGTTGTGGTAACAGACAAGTTCCTCTTCTGACAGAAATGAAAAATATGCCAAATCTATTCATTATTTATTTTTAGTGTGTAACAGAGAAAGGCATACTGTTTTCAAAATGGCCTAACAGTTAAACCTCTGGAGAAATGTGATCCACATGACCTACTTGATAGATAAGGTAATCATTACTTACTTGATCTTCTCCATATATTCGGGTGTATTCTGATTAGTCATATTTGAAGGACTAATATGAAGCTTGAAGTCTGGTCCAAAATACTCAAAGTAGTCATTGTATGGCAACTCTATAAACCAAAACACAGAAGACAACTTTGTGACTCAAAAGTGGTTTTAAACATTTTAAATACAACAGTAGTTTTGACAGAATCTTAGAGAACTCTCAAACGTGAAGCACTCAGGTAAACAATCATACTTAAGTACTGCCTGAACGGTTCTGTGTTTTTCCTCTAAGTTATTCAATAGATGAACTTAAATTTGTTGCCAAAATACAAAGAGCAAGAGAAAATTCTACTGTAATCATGTTTGAACACACACTGTAACAATACAAGTAACAAATTTGATAAAATAATTAAAAATGCTACTTCTGCAGAAAGAGGAAGATCCACCGATGATTTCTTACAGCTGTTTTCAAAGTTAGTCCAGTTTGAAAGGTTTAAGTGAGCCTTTCAAAATATTCCTTCAGTAAAACATATAATACGTATTACTAGGCTGAAGATCACAGCTAGTTCAACATCCATTGTAAGTGCTGTACAGTGGTTCAGTGACATCCATGTCTGTCCATTCCCTCCTGCACCTTCCCCTGCTTTCTGTATTTTCACAGATAACAGTCCCCTGACTGTAACATCTAATCCTCAAAATGAAGTGGATGAAGACTTCATATCCAGGAAAATGGTACTATTTTGTATTGAATACGACTGTAACTTACCAGATAAAGTAACAGAAATCTAAAAAACCTACAACTCTTAAGAAATAAGACACAAGACACAAGTGCATTTCTTATTGAACCCTCTGTCTTGTTTCTTCATTTATGATTTTTACAGGATAAGCAATCTTGTTAGGTGGACAGAAAGGAGACAGGAAGATTAACTCGCTAACATTTAGAAATGCACTGTTCTTTCTCAGAACAGATTAAAAATGACAGGGACCCACAAAGCTGAGAGAAATATTAAAAAAAAAAATCAAAAAACTTCGTATTTATCCATTGAATGTGAACTGCTAATGGAAAAAAAAAAGTCCCAAGATAGGGAAATACTACGGTGTCTTCAAAGGGTTTGGCTGGCAAAGAATATATATTGACATGAAAGATGGAAAACATGCATCTTGAAAGGTACTGTCCAAATACTCTTTTCTCAGTGACAGCAGCGTTCCACTGAAGTCAGAAACAACATGAATCCAGCAAGAGACGTGAATAGCAAAAGGTTATCAGCAAAAGCTGCAGTCCAACATGAAAATTGCCATGACTGATGTGCAACAAACCAGTCCAAATACCAATTTTACACAAAAGGATTCCAAAAACACGTCCAGAAGTATATTTGGCTAGAAATAAAGGGAGTGCAGGTCTTTGGGGATGTTCCTTAGAGAAATGACTTCACCATTCAACTCTTCAAACAAAGTCTACTATTGCTTTTTTGATTTAATTTTTTTAAGATAGCTTGTATAGCCAAACTGAGTTAAATTAAAAAGTAGAAGTCAATATACTTTCACTGTTACTTTTAAGTCAAAGATACAATGAAGAAACAGTTATGTTTTACTATGTGAAGTGGACACTTGCATGCTCAATAAATTCTTCTGAATACCATGTCCATGGTGCCCAACTTACACAGGTGTATGCTCAGTCACAATCAAAACAGTATATATTCTATCATATTGATGACATCTGTATTAAAAATTGTTACTAGGTTCCATAAGTTTTACATGTTTTGAATATTCCAAAAATGGTTTCCAATCATTTAAAGCTTCTGTTAAGGCATAAAAAAAAAGCCTCAAATGCTTAAGTTTATTTAGTGCATAAGCTACTGAAAGTTTACTGTCTAAATCCTAAGAATAAATGTCTATATAGTTTATTCTAAACCAATGCATTACAGTTAGCTATGGAAATATTTGCTATCTGTTCACTTAAACCCTCCCACAATTATTTCTTAATAAAATATTAATTTGGATATTAATATTTACCATTAGGAATTTCACAATCTAAGGCAACAGCAGTTTCATATGTCCAGCATCGAGCAACATTACGGATAGTATATCCTCCTCCTCCTAACATCAGCAATGGCAAGTTAAAAGTCTTTACAACTTCCACACATTTAGCATGACCTGTCAGACACAAAAAGAGTTGATAATATATGCAAAATCTATTAAACAGAAAAACATACAATGAACTATTTAATCAGACCTATGCAGTCACACTTATCAAGTGAGAACTGAATTGATTCAAGTAAAACAGACCTGTGTCCTCCAAAAGCTAAGCACAACTTCACAAAATCTACAGACAAGAAACGTACAAAATGCATTGAACACCATCCACCCCAGTCTTCAGAGACTTTGCATGACAGTCTATTGCTGCTGTTCTGAAATACTCTTAGAATGTTTAGCATTTTGTCTTTTCATAACTAGTGTCAATACACAGTGACAACTCTAGGGACAATTTCTCAGTCAAATGCAAAGTGGGAGGAAGGGAAAACAGCAAATCAGTACTCGGTCCTTTCTACTTCTAAATTTGAACCTGTATTAGAGGTTGCTAAGTCTTGCTTACAGAGTGAACTGGTGCCAAGACAGTACACACTCCAGGGAGATACAGCATACTGAAAGGCATCTGTAGGAGGCAGCAGCTCTCTTGGTTTCCAAGATATGTAAGATGAAAAAAAATCTGAGCTGTATAGGCAACTGAAGTAGCTTTGCCACCTGGTGCAAATCAAGAAAAAAACCCTGAAACACTGCAGACCCGACAGATACTATATTGCATTTTGTTGCCTACAAAACTCTAATTGCCTCATTAAGAAAACATAAAAACAGGAAAACCCAGAAAATGACTGATTCAAACAGGCTGGATTCAAGGCTTAGCAAAAGTTCAATATACATTTAACATTTAATGAATTAATTAAATAAATAAATATTTATAGCAATGTTGTTTGCTAAATTAACATCTCATCCCAATTTTGAGTAGAAACGTAATATTGAAATAAATTATTTCTACGAAAGTTAATAAAAATGAATGCTAACATAAGGCTCAGTGTAACAAACACCACTATAAATTTAACAATGCAGTGACTATTCTCAATTCAGTAATACCTATTTTACACACAACAAGGTGTTTGACATTTAGTATCTGTAGTCCTACTAAGTGAACAACTACTTTTGTTATTTGCCCATCATAGTAAGTGTTGCAGTACAACGATCGTTGTCATCTTGTCATTCCAGAACATTGCGTTGAAGCTACAGAAAGCCTGTGCATAGAAGAAAATAAATCACTTGAATGGCTAGGAAGAACATGGAAAACCAAGCTTCTTAACTTTTTTAGATGGACAGAAAGAAAGAGGCAACTTCTGGATTTCTTTTGGCCATCCCTGTATAGCAAAGAAAGAGGGGATTAACCACAGTAATGAACAAAATCTTTGTGACTCCAGTCCTCATCATGCAAGTATCTTGAAAAACAGTATGAAGGATTGAGTTTTCTATTAAATAAAAAGTTACAGACTACAAACAGAAACACTTTTCTGGCTTACCTTTAACAGTAAGGTTAAAGCATCCCAGCCTGTCACCAGACAGTGAATCTGCTCCACACTGTAATACCACAGCACTGGGCTGGTACATCTCCATTACTTTGGATATAATCTATAATAGATATAAACCAGCAAGTCATTAATTTGCATTATGAAAATAAATCCAAAAAATGAAACTAATATCTTTTCAGAGAGCTTAAAAAAAAATACTCACTGGTTTGAATATCTGTCCATATGATTCATCATCTATACCATCCCTCATTGGAAAGTTGACAGCATAGTATTTGCCTTTTCCAGCACCAATGTCCTATAAGCAATAGTGACAAATGCTTTATTATAAATACAGAAGCACATAACGGTATCATGGAAAAAAAAATCTACACAAGTCTGCTGAGCTATTTTGTACCATTATTCATGTCCTCAAGGGGAAAAGAAAGGAAGTACCTTACTTGATTCCCGTTCTCCCATAAAGTCATTTTGGAGTGCAGGAATTGTAAATTTGCAGTAAGTACACTTGATTTTTTAATTCAAAGATTTAAGACAAAACGACAAACTATAACTGATCAGTTTGGCCCGGTAAAAATAGTTAAGCAAAAACAAGCAAGAAAACTCAGAAAAGCAAAGCGATATGCATTTTTCAGGTGCTGTCCAGAAAATTCGGATTTAGGAAGGTTTTTGAAACCGTAATCTCTGTGTCAAATGTAGGATGAAGGACTATCTGCTGCAAAAGGGAGACAAAAAAAAAAAAAAAATCAGAGAGGCCACTTATAGGTGCCTTTGAAAAAACTGAGACTTTAAAAAAAAAAAAAAAAAGAACTTGCAGATTATTCTCAGTTTCGTCAGGTGACAAGGCAGGAACCACAGTAGCCTGTTTTACCAGCTTTCCTGGACAACATATATATTAAAAGAAAAAACTCTTTGCAAAAAAATTGAGTGAAAGAAGCCTGAATCCATCCACTTCTGTTTTGACAATGAGCTTAAAACTTAAAAATCCCTGCTTGCCACACTTTCCCATTTCTTCCCTTTAGCTCATCATCAAGACAAACAGAAACTGATCCTGTTTACAGAACAGTTCTCGTCACTAATAAAGGTGTAGTGGCAAAGACAATAAGATTTAACCTGTTCAGTTGGGCTGTAAACCATTATCAAACAGCAACTCTGCAGAAAGAGCACACTTCAGGTCCAACATCCTTGAAAAACTACAAATCACCACTAGGACGACCCATCAATACAAATACTAAACTTCTCACCACTAGCTACCGAAATAGTCACGGACTTTCCTCTTCCTGAACAAAGCCTCCTTCGCAGTGAATGCAACAATAATATGTCACTTCCAGCAACTCTTTTATTGGGGTGGGGGGGGGCGAGGGGGACGACATGGACACAGTGATGCATGGCCAATGCACCAGAGGCACAATGTTAACAGTGCACTTTTGGTTTTTTTTCTTCCAGAAAATTATTAACATTTCATAGTATTGTAAGATTAGTGACGCTGAAGGCCCCTGCT
>NW_010127140.1:0-13845 GCF_000699245.1 Pterocles gutturalis | reverse complement strand
TGATTTGGAGCATGACAGTTATCCAGAATCTTCCAAAGTGAATCACCTAGGTTTTCAGATGCTGATTTTTCTGAGGTGACAGGGCTTCATGTCTCAGATTTAAAAAAGAAAGCATTAAACTGAACTCATCCTAAAACATAGCAAAGCCAAATGTCCACACAATTTCCCACTGAACAGGGCAATTGTTTTCCAATCTGAGCTGCTCAGTGTATATTATTTGTAACTGATACTTGCACTGGTTATAAGCACTAAAGAAACAATATAGCATTCTGGTAGTTGCCCATTCATCAACGGATCAAATTTCCTCACAGAACCTGGGCCTCTATGTAGCACTACAGTCTCAACTGACCTATCTATATATGTACGACAAGATCAGTGCTATCACCTAAGATGTGTAGAAAGTCAGATAACTTACTAAGGACACTTGAAATTCAGGCTGCACAATACCTTCAGTATAAAATGGATGAATGCAGCTGAACTAGACAATGTCTGTGGGATTCAGCTACATTGGTGGAGCTGCAATCACAAAATGATCAGCTGATGCATGATTTGTTCCATCAAATAAGCGTAACCTGATCAGCAAACTAGACCAACTAACTAAAGGATTACAAAAACAGGCTTGAATGGAGCCCACTGACGAAGATAAGATTTGGCTGTTAAAGATGATGTAAATAACCAGCAATGGCAGATCAAGTTGAGCAGAAGCAAGCAGCACAATACTGGTCTCCAGAAGGAACACTGACTTTTCAGAGAATTGGTTCTTCCTTTAGAGTTCAAATAGGTTTGCAAACTCTGGAGATAGGAAAAAGCTAATGTTTTTTTCCTATGGGGATGTAGTAATTGCAATGAAGGCTGCTGAAGTCTGTATGCAGACAATGATAATTTCAAAATACTAGCTAGCAGCATGGAATGAAAGTCACCATGGCTGAGGTACTGTTTGTCACAGACATTGTGCTAAAAAAAAATCCCAATAACATACAATATTCTTCTATTTATTTCAACTGTGTATCTTTAAATTCTTTGTCCTGGGTGTGGTCAGGTGAAGAATCCATAAACTTCTCTGTTGACAGGGAAGTGCTGTTTCTAAAAAGCCAAGATACTTAACCCTTCAAAAAAAATTCTAGCCAAATCCAGTAACAACAGCTTGTCATAAACATCCTGGTCTGAGCTGCTTGGTGTTTGAAGCACCACTACCACCTTGTGGCCATTCAAGTTAAACCACAGGGATAAAAAACAACGCCTAATCTGATTTCCACCTAAATCAATTTAGAACCATTTTGTTTTAACAAAATCTAACAATGATAATAACATTCAGCTCCAACAACCACACTGAAATAAATGCTCAGCACCCCACTGGTTTAAAGTTCGACTTTGACTTATCCTGTATCCTCTGGACACATCAGCCTACTGGGAAGAACACATTTCAGGGATCTTAGCAGAAACATAAATATCTGCATCTCTTGAATCAATTTAAAGATAGAAAGAAAACAGTAAATTGCTTTCCAATGCAGCATTTTTGTAGGTCAACTTTTTAGAAATGTTTACATTTTATTCAAAAAAATTACTAACTGCATGTACAAACTAATGCAGAAAGTTGCTAATACCAGAGGAGTGACTTATCCTGGGAGTGCTTCTGATAAAAAGAGGTTTAATGTAAGAGTTTGAAGTTCGGAATATATTAATCCTAACACTTGAAATACTCTTTCAAGTTGTGAACAGAACAATTTCCAATTCTAACAAACAAGAGTCTGACACGAGGAATGAGTAACTTACTTAAAATTAACATGAAGGGCTAGAAAAATTGGTTTCCATTCTCAGTTTTGACAGAGATTCTACAACAGCTTAAATGATAATTCTTCACAGGCCAACGCTCCCACACTCAAGCTAACTATAAGGGTTAATATACAATTGTTTGTGAGGCATGCTAAAGTTCTTCAGCAGTGAGCATCGTGAGAACACAAAACACATTTTACATAAGAAGTATTCCAAAAAAAAGACAATTGTATTACTGGGCAAATAGAGCACAGTAAATTCAAGTTGCAGCTGAAGCTTTGTGACTATTAAAGCTTTGGCATAAAGTGATTCTAAAATCTGAAATAAGTTTTGAAGCCATGTGATCTCCAAACAGCTACTTTTCACTGTATGCATAGAATTGAATGTATAGATAATCACTATAAATATACCACACTGTCTTCCTAGAGACATTTCCAACATACGAGTGAACTAAACTATGTATTTGAAATAAGATTTCAGACAATTTATGCAGAAGTGAAGGTGCTGATTTTGTGTAGAAGTGAATAATTTACTTTCCCACTATCCTGTATTTTTTTTTTCCCTAAGGTTCTTCAACAAATCTATCACTCTAGACTAAAATATTTTCCGAAAACTTTCTAAAAACTGAAATACCTGTATATTATTACTGGACACAGATATTGTAACCTAGTACTGAAACTGTATCTACAAAGAAGTGAATAAGAGGGAATTTATAATGTAACAAAATTTCATGTTCAACCTTACCCTAAGGTCCCCTGTGCCAGGAAAATATTCACCATACTTATGGAATGATACTGTCATGACACGATCTGTGGTATAAAATGCTTCTTCAACACCATCACCATGATGGATATCAATATCAATATACAATACTCTTTGGTGATACCTAGAAAGAAAATCACGTATGAGAAGTCATCATTATCTGTTATGTTCATAATATACTGATAACTAAGAAGGAAAAACCTAACAAAAAAAAAACCAACCAAACACTAAAATGCAAGATTATGGTAATTTTTATCATTTTGGTTTAAGTGACCATATGGTCTCAGAATTCTCAGTACAGTCTGGATAATAATAAGTTTACCTTCAAAGTAAGCAATTTAAGTATGTAATATATTTAGTATTTACCATAAGTTGTCTCACTCCATAGAAGCTATACCTTGTGTTTCTTTTCACACCACTTTCTGTTGTTCACATCTGCTGAATTCACCTATTTCACAGGGCATTTCTTTCTGCCTTCTCAATAATTACCAACACAGTCTGCACTAAAACACCTCTTAGTCCATGCTTCAAACAGCATAGTGCCAGGAGTAGGAATAACTCATGTTCCATAAGCCCATAAAAAATAAATTTAAATACTTATTTTTCTGCAGCTTTTCCTCTTCAGCTCTGCAACTTGTAAAGACAGGCACATCTTTCTTTCCAAGTACACACTTACTATTAGCATGCAATTATTACACTACTGCTTAGTATTTTCTTAAATACTGCAAGTTTCTGATCATTTTATTTGAAATGGATAAAGAAACCAGTTGTTTGAAGCCCCAGAGCACTGGAAACGACAGTAGGTATCCCTTATATTCTATGCTGTTCAGTAAAGAACAAAGTCTATCAACAACAGAAGACACATTTTCATTATGCTTTGCATAGTGCTATTGAATGCAAGTCTCAGCATCCATAATTTCAGGTGGGCTAAGATTTTTCACTTAACAAGACACTGAATGGGGCAGTTTCCTATGGTCACAGAACCCATAACTATTTGAAAGTTTCCTTCCTTCACATGGACATTAAGCTAAAAAAATTCAAGACTGGACCACAGAAAATCATATCGCTTTTCTTAAACTGCAGAGACAGATCCTGAATACATGCTGTACATTAAAATGGATCTTAATTAATATGTTAATATTAACTATTTGTTAGTGCTTTTAGAAACTTTTTCCATCTTTAAACACTTCCAGATTACAGCTGCTTCCCCCATTCCTCACCAGCAGACTCCACTGCTCTATTCACAAAGAGTCAAATACCCAGAATATTTTTTGTAGAAAATTAGATTTATGGGCTATTAGAGGGGATACAGTCCCCTGAAGCAGTACTAGCAACACTTAGGATTTGATATTTTAGTGAAGCATTACTGCTTGAAGTTAATTATTTGATCACTGTTTCATTACTCTAATTTTTTTATTTTGCAGTCACAGCAGCACAGCTGATATTTCACTATTTATTCATAACAGCCACATTAATTCATGTAACAATCCAAGGAAGCTCAGTGCATGATCTTCCCTCAATATTCCTGTTTGGTTCAGTAATGACTCCAATGATAGGAAACAAGCAGGCATATTGAGAAACCAAATGGGTGTATGACTATGAGCACTATGCACAATGACTGCCCTAAGGGGTCAGGGCAGCGATCCATCTAGCCCACTATTCTGTCCATGAGTAGCAACAGGAGATTAACATTTACAGAAAGCATGCAAGCCTGTCCGTTTTCTGAAGTCTGCTACCCTAGTACTTCCCCACCATCTAGAATTACAGTATCTGGTGTTTGACAGGGTGTCTCACTGCTTGGATCTTTAACATCCATTTATGGACTTCTCATTCACGATTATGTCTAATCTCTTTTTTGAATCTGTTGTTGCTGTCTGCTTCCTTCAGCCTCCTGTAGCAGCAAGTTCCAGTAGCTCACTATCCTCTATGTAAAGAAGTACTTTTAAATATCTGTTTCAAACCTGTCTCCTACTAGTTCTCTATTCAGCTTGCCTGTATTTTAGTTTAAACTTCCTGAAGACAAATCAGGTGGAGCTTGGAGTTTTCTTAACTGAAATTGTATGAGTTCAACATGGGCTATGAAAACTCTCTGAAATAATAACTACAATCCATATCTTCAAACTTTTAAATACTTGAATTTGACACTTTCTATAATTTTATCTTGTTCCCATCATAAACTTACTTCAGTAACTCAAGGATGGCAAGCACAATATCGTTGACATAACAGAAACCAGATGCCTCCGATTTCTTCGCATGGTGAAGTCCTCCAGCCCAATTAACAGCCATGTCTGTCTGTTGTCTGTTCAATTTTACCGCCCCAGCTGTAAAAAGACATACACAAAAATAAAAGAAAATGCAGTCAGAAACTTCTGAAGGCCTTTAAATCTATTACATGAAATAGTATCTTATTTTTTAAATAAGCTGATCCTAGATCTGACCTCTTACCAACACTGAGATACAGACGCGTCAAATATGAGATATATCAAGTAATGGATGTATGATTATTATTTCTTTATTTAAAAAAAAATCTTATATTGTTTCAGTTTGGCATATACTATCAAAGTTCTAAGTTGCTGACATAAATGTAATAAAGGTACAAAACAGCTGGCAAACAACCTATACTTACCAACAGAGCCTCCAGTTGACAGCTGACAAAACTCAAACAGGCCATCAAATACAGGACAATCTTCTCCAACATTAACTGTATAAGAAATGTATTACTTGTCAAAAACAGCATTCCAACAGCATTGCTATATGCATGGAAAACATGGATGCAATGCACAAATTCGTTCAGCATTTTAACTACTCCCCCCACCTCATTTTTCTCAGGCTAAATTTATAAAGGCTGACAAGAATGTAAAGTCTTTATAATCTAAGATTTATTTATTTATTTATTTATTTTTTAGTTTCCACAGGAAGCTTTGTCTCCTTGTGAACAAGAAGTTAGTTAAATAATTTTTAGATTTCTGAAGTGGTGATTAACATAGGTCACGTTAAGAAATGCACAATTACTTGGAAAAATAGTTTGCAGAGAATAAGGCATCATAAAGAGGTTACAATACTGCCTTTTAAATTGATATAATAGCCGTCAAACTGGACTTTGAGCCTATTCCTATAATTAATGACATAAATTAACAGAAAGTGTGAGCACTGAATAATGTACAATTTGTACTATCTCCCTTCAACACGCATAAATAACTCCTTTTCTTGACTTAAACACATTTTCACACATTGATTTTTACTTCTCTTCTAAAAGCCATTCTTTTTCAGAAAGATTCTTGCATTAGAACAGATTTTAAGACACTTTTACACACAGCTCACAACTAAAGTTTAATCTGTGCATTAAGCCTACAGGAAGTATTATTTTGCATCTAGAATGCACCCTGTGAAAGGGGAGGTAAAAATTCTTCCATAAGCTTAAAGAACATTTTTGACAAAATGTCTGCTTTTAATAGAAAAGTTGCAAAATTAGCATAGCTAAAGGCAGGCACATGTTGCTCTTGTTTCAATATTTCTCTTACCCACCTACACCATTAAGCCATGTTCATGCCTCTGTATTGTTGAATATTTAGTTTTAAACAATGTTAACCATTAAAGCACATACACATAGATTTAGCCTAATGTTGACACTTACATCTCTGCATTTGCTTGCTGTACTCAGACATATTATCAGGTCTTATTGATCGTAGAAATTTGATGTATTCATCACTATGGTACTTGGTCATTTCCTCAGCAGTAGCTTTGTGGGGCCGCTGATAAGAAGAAAAAGTTATAGAAATAATCAGAGCGCTCTACAAAGTCGGCTAACAATTTGCTAAAACAGACAACTTGAAATAAATCTGATGTACCTGGAAAGGAGAACAGTTAAACTGATAGTCGTGCTGCTTTCCATAAAGCAAGCGCTACTCTGTTGTTCGTATACAACTTGATAAATTCTTTGTGCAGTTACCCCAATGGACCCCAAACACCTCACCCTCCCCAATCATAAAAATACAGGTGAAAATTTTCTCCTGGGCCTCTACATCACTTCTTCCAGAGATGGACAACAATTTGTAACCCTCACCAGTCATAAAATACTGCTTCACTTCTAAGTAAGAGAGGTCTGAATAAATTATTTAACTATTTTTTATTTCCACTTCCACTTGTGTGAAAATACTTGAAGCCCTTTAAAAATAACTTTAAATGCTTCAGTGGACATTCTGTTGCTTATACTCACATAGATTTCCATTTTTCTGTATAAGCCATAATTTAGCAGCAAGTTGTGGGTCATTCGGATCCTATGAGGTTTCATTGGATGCCCTTGTCCATAGTAATAGTTTCCGATATCACCTGTCAATATTACACAAACGAATAGCTATTCATATTACAAAATAACTTTTCATTGCTACTTAAAAGAATCATTCTGAGAAGATAAGCAAGCAGGTATGATTCCAGAAAACAATCAAACCCAACAAAGGGACTAGAGTCTATTTCAAAAAGGCCATGAGGAAAACAAACTGCAGATAAAAGGTTGCATGTCAGAAGCAGAGGGCAAAAAGGAGGCCAAATCTAACACCTCTACTACAAGCAGACAGTAGTGGGGGACAAAGATGCCTACAAGACGTGGTTTCAAAACAAGAGTGGACCAGAACTGAAGACTAAAGTAATGGAAGACAGAACTGGAATTAAGAGGGGAGCAGAAACTACCGATGACGTAGCCACATCTATACCATAATAGAGGCTCTACCAAAACCTACCATTTTGCAGGAGCTGATTTTAAAGATACCACCCTCAGCCTGCCCTTAACTATTAACCCTAGCAGTTACATTCCAGAACTTAGCTTCTGGGCCATTGCTGCAACCATAAGCACAAACATTCCCCAGACACCTGCTGCTAGAGATCCACAGTAGTTTAACAGAACATTGTAATCCAGATTAGCCCAGCTTTGTCAAATTGGAGAGCAACTAGACACACAATTAAGATTTGACACTCATTTCCAAGAAAAGAATGGTTACTATCATGGGCTGGTAACTCTTCTCCCCAGCTCGGGTACTGTTAGGACATACATGCCTCCACTTTGAACACTGACATTCCTGAGACACAAACCACTTTAAACAGAACTGGCAGTCCATATGTTTCTGGAAATGTAGACAAGGTGTGTCCAGTTGTCAATGGTTTTCAGCTGGAGAATTCCTTAACAACTCTTCGCAATAGAGCCTCTTTTCATTTTGATCAAATTTCCTGGTATGATTAGTGAAGTTTACCTTCTTGAAATTTTTACTTTTCTTTCACATCCTCCAACATGCTCTGCCTTGTCCACTGGGAATGAAAGAAACACTATTTTCACAATGTCATACTATTTTACAAATTCTGTTAGCCAGAGGTGAGAAGCAGTAGTGTGACAAAACAGCTCGAGTTTCACTTTTTCAACATGAACTCCAGCTCAGAAGGAAGGGAAAATGTCAGCTTGCAGTAGCATCACCAACTACCAAGAAAAGCAAGCATTACAAGATTGTAAATCTCAAAGCATTCCAAAATCCAGCTTTCCGCTTTCAAAGTGACAAGTAAGGACAATTGGGAAAACAGATATAGTCTAATGTAATGTAAGATGAAGTTAACTAGAAAAACAATCGCTCAAGGCGTAGCTCTTAGCCATCCCAACACAATGAAAATACCAATTTTTTGCATTAAGTTAAGAACTTTGAAGAACTTGGACCTACTCCTAATTTAGGTATTTAAGTGGAAGATTAGCACTTCTTGTCAGTTACTAAGACTTGGAGTTTTGCAGATACTTATTGCAAGCCTGCAGTTTTGGTCACAAGCAGCTTAAGAGCTAAAGGTATTAAGAGAGTATGATCACACTTCTTCCCCAGCAAAAACATTTCCAAACATTTTTCAAAACAGTACTTCACAAATGTGGTGTTTAGGAGAGATCTATCACAGCTCTCTGAAACTAATGACTAGAAGACCGAAACCAACCACTTACTAGCCCTACTTTGTTTTGTGAAGTTACTGTTAAGTCCCAGATTTACAAAGCTTCAAGCTAGTAAGAGCTTAGAATTTTGAAAATTTTAAGACAATAGTGACTTCCAAAAATGCGATGCTTTTGAGGAAACTTCATTCCAAATGCATTTGTGGCTTAGAGAATGCATATGTATTTAATATATTTTTAAAACACTTCATTTTATCTATTTCAGTTTGTATAGTCATCACTGACATCTTACTCAGAATGCTGAAGGATAAGGAAGCAGACAATTAAGAATTATTTTTTATCTTATGTAAAACAGAAGTTCTATTATTTTCCCTTACATAAAAGAAAAAAAAACCAAAAAAACATGAACAAGCTTCCCAAATATACTTGCAACATCTCTCAACATATTGCAATTAATCAAACAGATTCAAAATTAAACATATTCTAAATAAACATACACTGCAGTGTATACTTAAAAATAATCAACAAATTAAACATAACTCTTAACTTGTCCTTTATTTTTTACAAGAAATGAGAACTTTTAAAAGAATTGGCAAGTTGCTAAATGTAATGGGAGCTTATTTAATTAAATAGAAGATCTGTAGGTGAGCATCTGGCAGAAGCATATTGATCCTTCCACACTAGAGGTCAGCAGTAATGACTAACAATAGGTATCAGTATAATACACTCTAGCAACAGGCAATATCGTATACATCTTTTCAGGTCTTAGCATCACCAATAAAAAAGGGTTTTGGCAGTTGCCTAATAAAAAAATAAATTCAAACACATGGACAAAAAACCAGTGTTTTGAGGGACTGTTGCAATGTGTATGTTGGCAGCAGCTGGGAAGGAAAAGGCACATAAGAGGTTCCTCTTTCTTCACTAGCACCTTGATTTCCAGCCCACAGCACATCACAAAGGGGACCATCTTGGAGACATACTTCGGTGAAAGCAAAGGTGTCAAAAGTCTCTCCTCCTGTATCCAGTGAAGGAGAAGGTTCCCTGCCTGGTACAGACACTTCATCCACGGATCCTGCAATCTATGTATCTCTTCTTCATGTATCACAGCCTTACTGGACTACTTTGGGGAGAAAAGCAAAGTGTACCAAGAGCTATGTTGAAAAAAAAAAAAAAAGCTACTTCTCAATGCATACAAGTTACTTGCCTAAATTCTGAAGAGAGCTATCAAATAAAAATAAATCCATATGATTCCTTTGATGAACATAGTTTTAGACACTCACTTCCATAGCCAAGACTTCAGCCAGGTCTACAGATGTTAAATATAGAAAAATACAAGAGGCTACATGCCCTAAAGGAACTTCATTTATGCCTGACAAACACTCGACTGACTAACAAAAGCTGCTATGTTCCCAAAAAGTATGCTAGTCTCCCTACTTACTAAGATAGACAGAAAAATAACACTTTTAAATAAACCCATTACAAAACAGCCTTACAGGCCTGAACAAAGAGGCAAGATATAGCATGTTTTTGATATTTTGTGACTTGTAAGTTACATTACTTTGTAACTTTGATATAGATAAATTGTTATTCACCCTGACCATCTCTCTGCTTATTGTGAGTACACTTACCATGAAATCATGAGGTATTTCAGAACTGCACTCATCACAGAAACCTTTGAGTCAGCAGTGTGCCCAGGTGGCCAAGAAGGCCAACGGCATCCTGGCCTGCATCAGCAATAGTGTGGCCAGCAGGACCAGGGAAGTGACTGTGCCCCTGTACTCGGCACTGGTGAGGCCGCACCTTGAATCCTGTGTTCAGTTTTGGGCCCCTCACCACAAGAAGGACACTGAGGTGCTGGAGCAGGTCCAGAGAAGTGCAGAAGGGTCTGGAGCACAGGTCTTATGAGGAGCGGCTGAGGGAGCTGGGGTTGTTTAGTCTGGACAAAGGGAGGCTGAGGGGAGACCTTATCACTCTCTACAACTACCTGAAAGGAGGTTGTAGTGAGGTGGGTGCTGGCCTCTTCTCTAAAGTAACAAATGATAGGACAAGAGGAAATGGCCTCAAGTTGCACCAGGGAAGGTTTAGGCTGGATATTAGGAAAAATTTCTTCACTGAAAAAGTGATCAGACATTGGAACAGGCTACCCAGGGAGATGGTGGAGTCACCACCCCTGGAGGTGTTCAAGAAACGTGTAGACGTGGTGCTTAGGGACATGGTTTAGTGAGTTAGGTGGTGTTGGGTTGGACTTGATGGTCCTTGAGGTCTTTTCCAACCTTAATGATTCTTGGATTCTATGATTCTATGATTCTAACCACTACAATGGAAACCACACGACAAAAAAAATCTTAATAGCGGTCATTACATTTGCATTGACTTTGACAATACTAACGGGTGAACTCATGTAAAGATGAATGTAAAAACGATCATAAATGCCTGATCAGTCCAACAAACAGCTATTCAAACAGGCCTGAAATTACTACGCTAGACCCTGAAGGGTTGGGGGTTTCGCTCTGGTTTTAAAAATTAAGCAGACAGCAAAAGAATAGCAAAGTTCTGACTTTTGAGCCCTGAGCAGAGGTGGGACACCACCACCATGTTTGGAAGCCACTGCACAAAGCATTGATGGATTTCAATTAAACACTTCAGTTAAAGCTTACATCTCAGATAAGATCAACTTAAACGAGAAGTGCTAATGTACTTAAAGTCTGAATATAGTAGCATACTGCCTATTAAAACAGGTTTAGTCTTGTCTTTATGGGTGGAACCAACCACATTCTGATGCAGATCTCTCAAATTTTTCATGAAGGTAGAGCCTTTTGAACATCCACACTAAATTATGCACAAGCAGCAACCTAAACAATACTGTTAATGCACTGGCATGGAATAATTACACTTATTAACAACTGTAACCACGCTAGCTGCTGTGTGATTCTCTCAAACTGTGCTGTGCTGTACAGGAGCACAGAGTTGGAAAGACCATCTGGGTCCTGTCCTCAATGCTATGGGCAACTGTAAAGCACATATCTGCCTTGGAAGGGGCCACTGAACTAACTACCTGAACCATATGCTGCAAGGTCATGGCAACAACCTGAAGACATATGGCAAGAGGCTAAAATAAAAGCTACAATATCCTTCTATATCTAAGCAGTGTGAGCAACAGACTTTGCCATGCTATGGCCATATATATATTAAGGATAGAAGCATTTATTAAAAATATTTGAGATAACCAAAGTATTTTAAATTGTATGTTTTTAGTTTTTTCTATGGTATATTGGCTCAAATTTAAACAAAATTCCTGACCTGAGCACGATCACAAGCAATACAAGTTCTGCAAACTGGATGTGGCAGACAGTCCATTACAAACAGACTGCAGAAAACTAAATCCAGCTTCATCTACCCAAAGTTTATTGGTTCTGGGTATAGTGCAAAGGCTGTTAAAACTGTTAATCATCAGAAAATGTTAACAGCAATACCCTCCCAAAAAAACTGGTAAGTGACAGGGCAGTTTTTAAAAAGTAACTTTAGATGACAATCACACCAAGCTTCACAAAAAGCATGTATTGCGTCTCAGAAGATATACAGATATGCTTCTAGTACTTTTCAACACTTTTTAGTGTATGCTTTTAAAGAAACAGAGTGAAAGTATGTGTGAAGGGAAAACTATGACAAAAATGGTCATTTATTTCATTTACGACATCCTCTGAGATATACCACTACCTCAGTTGTGTGCTTGAGGTACCTCTTTATTTTTGGTTTTGGGTTATTGAGCGCTTCTCGTTTGATTCAAGACTTTGCTGGTAACAACACAGTCACAAAACACTCAGAATTGCCAGATGAACCATAAATTAGCACTAGAAATACTTACTGCAGGCATTAACTCTAAAATGTCTTCTAATAACTCTATTTCCAAAAGAAGCGTAAAATAACTGTTGGCTTTGGCAATAAAAACTGAAGACGACATCAAAAACATTCCAAAGCTGTTCTTTTGTCACACAGAAAGCATTTCTTAAATTAGATTTACAACACTCTTTTCTCTCCATTATTGTTAACTGCATTTATCCTAGTCTACATATTCAAGCAAGATACAAGCTACAACTGCTTTTAAGTCGCCCTTATCCTGCCACCTCCAAACTTCTTCCTTCTCCAATTTCTCCCCCCTCTTCACTAGTATAGGTTTTTGGCTGTTAAGGGAGCCTGACACTAACACCAAGTACCAAAATCCAGAGATCACATAAAAACTGAAGATAACCAGTATCTAGTAAAGTACAACTACCTGACTTGTTTGTTTTTTGTTTTTTTTTTTTTTTTTTAAAAAGCATATTGATTAAAAAAAAAACCAACCCAAACCATGGAAACATTTGCAGAGAGAAAGCTCCTAAACTCTCACTGCAGTCTTTCTTTCAACAAGGCAAGAAGTGATTCCTCTTCCCTAGGAAAAGTAAGATCCCAGCCTCACCAAAATTATCCCTAACAGGGGCCTCCTTTCCCCTTTAGGCTGAACAAAGAACCAGAGCTGGCAACAAAGAGAAGGGGGCGGCAACCACCACTCTGCCTCCTTTAGTGTGGTAAAAAAAACCAAGACAAATCCCACAAGATCTGCCATTTCTAAAGAATGGCAGATTTCCTACAGCAGCAGACACCTTTGATATCTTAGGGGGTTTAGCCATTTAACTTAATTTCCAAAATGGTGAAAACACCAAAGCACTACAGCAAAACAGCCTCAACCTCCGTTTCTTGGCCACTACCAGTACCAGCCTCAGACGCCAACTTAAAAGACTGTTACAATAGGAGGCAATTTACAAAAAAAAAATAAATTAAAATCACTTAACTACTCTGAACAACGAGTTTACCCTCCCAGTACAAGAAAAGAAAAACAAATGCAAACTCAAGAAGAAAACAAAAAGTTCTCACTGCTGTGACCAGAGAGAACCCCAACGAGTTGCTGCAAATATCTGAAACGCAGCACGAGCTCTATGTACTTTTTCAACGTGATTGACAATGCAGATCACAAGTTACTGTCATCAGGCAAGCGTGCAAACATAGCAAGCCGGCAAGCAACTCAAATTTCACCATTATTAAACACCTACACACACAACTTTCGCGTTTTGCTCCAAGAGAGGCTCGTGGAAGCCAAACCTCCACCCTAACGCGTGTTCCTTCGGGGCGGGGGGCACAGACCCCCTGCCCCCTCTGCACACCAGCCCTCTGTATGAAAGGCGGAGGCAGGGGAAGGCCTCAGCGCAGGAATCACCAGGTGCCGAAGACACACATGGCCTGGACTTTTTTTGCAGGGGAGGAGCCAGGCACGGCAGCGGCTCCAGCGCCACTACGCCGAGCGGATGAAGGGGAGTGTCTCAACTTTTCTTCTTTTCGGGGGAGGCGAGGAGAAACAATAGATA
>NW_010127139.1:5351-6819 GCF_000699245.1 Pterocles gutturalis | reverse complement strand
CGTGATCCGAGCAAGGTCCAGCGGCTCTCCGGGTGCAGTGCCCGCAGCGACCCCGGCCCCGGGCACTGCCGTGAGCGGTGGGGGGAACGCGGGACGTCCCGCAGCAAGGCCGGGGGCTTGTTCTCGCTGTGCGGGTGACTGGCGTGGAGTGCGTGCGGTAAATCAAACAGCGCCAGGTTCAAATTATGTGCTTTAATTATCAAAGTATTCTCTGCAAGTAAAAGTTTTCTTGCATGTATGTGGAGCCCTCGAGGGAAGCAGGCAGCCAGAGGCAGCTCCAGCGGGGTGGGAGGCGCAGGGGGTGGCGCTCCCCAGGAGCTCCGAACAGGGCACGGAGAGGACAGAGCTGAACCTGATTCTCCATTGGAACCGGTTTTTTCCTCCTTAAAATGAAAGGGCACCAGTACCCAGAAGTTTTTGTTGGACACTGACCTGACAAGTGACCAGAGTTGGGGTTTTTTAACTAGAACGGGATGTGACCTGTTACTTTTGAAGCTATATTGAACTTGCCCAAGAAGAGAATTTAAAAATAAAAATACTGGGCTTGTCTTTTTCCAGATTTTTCTTCATCCCCATGATCCGTAGGAACTGGACGAGATGGGAAATGATCCTTAGGTGCTTGTTTGGAATAGCTTTGTGGCCCTTTAAAGATTGAGAATCTCCCCTTTATATTTTTAGATGCATTTTTAATCAGACCTTCTCGGCTAAATGACTGTAAGATGTATCTAAGGTTACAAATGAAAGCACTTCTTAACAGCAATAGAGCTGAGACGAGAGAAAATCAGGCCAGCTTGTCCTGCTCTCAGCTGTTCAGCACTATTTTCATACCGACGTTTTCATCGGGTGGAGAATTTTAGCAGAGTTCAGATTTAGTCTAATGAGCTGTCATTTATTTTAAGCTTTGATTTTTAATACCTTCATTTGGCCTTTTAGTTATTTTCTTCCCTGAGATCATCAACACTTGCGATATTTTAAGCCAGCATATTAGACCTCACTGTTTCCTCAGTAAGGTGAATTTATTATCTCTTTATTTATTTTTTCTCAGAGTCAGTGCCCAAGCCACACAGGGTGTGTAATACTGGGGGTCCACACGATGTAGGGCTAATAGAGATAAAAGCAGTCCAATCTGGTAAACATTAAGGCAAGCGAAAACAGATAACAAGAGCTGCTGGCTGTGAAATCCTGACTTGCAGGCAGCTGGCAGAGAAATTCAAGCGGAAGAAAAAGAATTTTTTCAAATGCCAGAGCTGGTCAGAGCTAGCTGAATCCACATTCACTTGGCAATCAAGACACCTTGCCAAGCTGACGCAAACCCGCAAAACAAACGAATAGCGCTGGGGACTTGAGGCGGAAGACACCTGTAACTGGGTAAATCCAGATCCAATTAGTCCCTTTCTGATGGGGCAAACACAAGTGTGAAAGACTTACCTCCTACAGAATGTATGCTGGCTTGCTTGGTTTGTTGTTG
>NW_010127139.1:0-5320 GCF_000699245.1 Pterocles gutturalis | reverse complement strand
TTTTTTTTTGTCACAGTGCTTTAGGGCTGCTCTTTCTGGCTCTTGCCACGTGGGACATGCTGTGGTGGGACAGAAGAGAGAGGAGGGGAGCTAAAAACCTGAAGGAGCTCAGTTTGGGGCAAACAGACCTCCCAGCTGTTCTGTTATCCTGCTATAGTCTATAGGGCTGTTTCAGCAGAAGTACAAGTCAGGCAGCTCCAAGTTACTCCATGTGACAAAAGAGGTGCCAGAGAAACAGATAGCAGAGGAAAAATGGCTTCTTTCCACTTACACAGTTTTGACATTGGCCTTTTACAATTAAAATAAAATAATATTGTTACTTTGATCTGTGACCCAGGTGAGTGAATTAGGGATGACATTAGCAAGCAATAGTGATGCAGCCATATGCCACACAGGATAAATTCATCCTGTTTGTTTTTACAACTCCATTTTAGTTTAAATTTTTCAAATTCCCTAACCTTGACTAGCCAAAAGATGTCAGATTTTTACACCTTATCATTATCCCCATTCTTGTATCATTAAAAATTTCTAGAAAATATTAGTCCTCCAATAGAGTTATGGTTTTGGCCAGGTTGAAAAGCTGACAATGTATTTTGAGAAGTTTTCCAGTTCTTTCCTTCTTTCACTCAAATGGCCATCCTGTGCCCCTTTGGATATGCCTGCTTGACGTTGTCCAGCGGGTGTCCAAGGGAGCCAGGTGCTGGAGGGACACCAGCAGAAGATGAACATAAGGAAGCGTCGGTTGCAAAAATAGCAAGTGCCAGCGGTTCCTTGGAAAACAGTGAGGAAAATCCATACTGGAAAATATTTCAGTCTTGGCTTTGAGTGAGCTGACAAATTTTTCTCCCAAGCGAATTTAAGATGAAGGGGAATATGAAGAGGTAGATGAGGCAGTGGCCTGGGAAGAAGTGCAGATGGCAACACAGAAGAGAGATAACGGGCAGGAACTGGCTTTCTCCTCTCCAGAAACACGGTAATTTGGCTTCATGGAACGGGCAAAGCTTGAAAGGGAAGACTCCAGTTTAAATAAGGAGGAGGATACATATGAGTCACTTCACTTGGACACTGGCCACCCATTCCCAAGAAAAAGGGTTTCTAAGTGTTGAACAGTTCAGCCCATGGTGCTCATCCAGGACACATGGGCAGGAAGATGGGGTTGGGGATGCAGTCACGCTTATCAGCCCCAATCTGCCTCTTGCCACCCACCCTCTGCGCCCTCCCGCAGCGGCGGTGAGGCTGACTTTCCAGACAAGATTAGGCAATGTGTTGGCAGCTGTTGTATTGCCCTACAGTCAGAAGATGTTGGCAAGGGCCTGCTTTGCGTGTGCCCACACCTGGCTGCGGAGAGGCTGCTACATGGAGAGCCAGCCCAAGGGTCAGGGGCTCGGGCTCCCCTCTTCCAGAGAGGAGGGGGAAACCCATCACCTGAGGGCTGTGTCTCTGTACTGCAAGGCTGTGACCCAGACACAAGGTCAAAGCTTTCAGAAAGTCTAAATGATGTCAGACAATTCTCCTTTAGCTACACTTTTACTGACAGTCCCGAAGATGTCTAAGAAAACCAAAGCAGCATGTTTTCCACTATAAAAAAACATTGCAAAACTTTGTCCCTACCATGTTAGGTTCATTTATAATTCAATCAATTTAATTTTTTTTTTAATTCCTGAAATCCAACTCTCTTTGCTACTTTATAACTCCATCTTAAATAATTATCCAGACCCATGTTACTACTTCTGAAGACACTTAATTATTATGCTTGTCTTCACACACCTGGCACAGCAGCCTCTCTGTTAAAAGCACGGTGACCTTTGGAGGCCTTGCCAGCCAGCCTGTTCTGCCCCAGAGCCACGACTTTTTCCCAGCTTCTGAACTTCCTGGTTAGAAAAAGTCACTCTCTCCTTACCTTGTCTTTGTGCTGAAAGAAGAAGGAGTTACAACATCAGAATGACTGTTTTAGATAAAAAAGTTTCTTCCCCCTTCTAATTACATCCAGAACCACATGATGTGCTCACCAGTTCTTCTGTTTCGTTTGCAGTAATATAAAGTCAATGCAGCCATCTAAAATGGAATGGAGATTGGGGCATGAGGCCTCATTCTTAGCAAGTACCTTTGTATTTTGAAACAACGAGAGGAGCAGCCATGATGGCATGCATGATAAGCAACGTATGTTGTCACACTGCAGCCCAGCAAAGTTTTCCAGGTGATGGCAGGAACAACGTAACAGCTTCTCCTGGCTGCTTCTGATGACACAGATGATCTAGTTTTTGTGAGTTTTCATGTTTCGTTTAGTGGATATACCAACAGATGGCCAATCTGTTTCATTCTGTACTTACCAATAAAGGACCATAAATTCACAAAACACACAGCATCATCGGAGCTGGAAGGAGGCAAGGCAGGAAGGCAGGAGGCTGTGCTGCTCACAAGCACCATTACCTGCCCGTCAGCCCAGCTGCCCGCCTGAGCAGGGCTTTAATTTGGCAGAAGCAGGAATAAGATTTTATGTTGCTTGGTCAACCCAAGATGGAGCCCGTGTCAGTGAGATGTAGTGCCTGGTAACATGGCATCTTCGTACTCGGATCTCAACTCAGCAGCATGCCAGGTATCGCTGCTGAGGTGCTGAGTGCTTCCAGATCTTTAGAACCAGAGGGATGGGAGGTGGGGTTGGTCTGTGACTGAATTAGTCCATTTCATCTACTTAGCTCTTTGTGTTTTCTTAATTTTGCACTTTACTACTTCTATGATCTCTACCTCTTCTGCTCACCCTGGTTTCCACAAATACTAAACACTAGGCATGGAAACTGAATAGGAAAAATTAAAAACCCATCATAACCAGAATTAGCAGGGTAAGACCAAAAGAAGCTTTCAGCTGTCACGGTTTGTCCAGCCCAGCTCACTGGAACAATTTCCCTGCCTCCCCCTGGGACATTTCAGTCTGTAATTTATTTCTTCAAATCATGCCTGAAAACCTTTGTTCCCTCTTCAGGTCTCGATTGGTTTTTTCAGTGAGCTGGCTGTGTCTCTGTGTGCAAATGGCATGACGCAAAACCTAAGTGCCCTACCTGGCTCTAGGAAAATGGTGGTCTTTAAAGAAATGGCAAGCCAGTTATCTTCAGAGCACTTAGCTATACCTGTGCTAGCACTTAACCTTTACTTCCCCAATCCCACAGTTGCAACAGTTAGAGCTTGCTGATTTTGTTATTTCTTTAGAAGAAGTTTTCTTAAAATAGCCTAGCCACAAGGGCATAATGAGGTGCACAGCTGGGCAGAGCTTTCTGAGCAGCAGGAGGAAAAAGAAAGAACATATGCAGGACCAAAATGCTCAGAGTCTGCAAATGACTGACCTACAGCCATTCAAATGGCTGAAGATTAAGGACTCACCCAGATGGACCATTGAAAAAAAAGAAAAAAAAAAAAGCTGAGGAAGGCCAGGTAAAAACAGCAGGAAAAAAGGGTAGGAGAATAATATATCATTTATTTTTACATGTTGCATCTTTTCTCTGTCTCCCTGTTTTCCCATGGGGCAAAGAAACCACCAGTCAATCTGTAGAGAAAGCATAGTTAAATATGGGGATCTTTACTCAGGGTCCTAGAGGGACTTGGGGCTCTTTTCCCGTGACAGCAACTGCAACAGGACTACTCTGTTTGTGCCTGGGAGCCTGCTTAACCCAGACTTGCTAACACAGCACTAAGAGAAGTTGATTTTGCTTGAAATAGCTAGATTAATCTTTTCACTTTCACTGCAGCACCTTCTGCTAGTTACGTGTACATATTATAGATCAAACAAAATAAACCGCTCCATACTGGAGCCTCTACCCAAGGGAAAACATAGCAACAACATGATGTAACTCCACCTCTGAAATCCTCTTTCCAATACTTTTTCAGATACAGTCACAATAAAACCAAAGTATTCTGGTCCCTAAAGCTTCTACAATTAGATATCCACTGTCAGTTTAGCACCACACTATCTGCTCTACTTTAACATAACACACCTTAAAGATCTCCAATATTCCTGTGGTTCCTACCCACAGCTGCCGTGGCAGTCAGCACGCCCACGTGAAGCCTGCTTCATCTCCTGCTCCAAAGACGTATTCAGGGGAGGAGTATGGCACATACGTGCAGTGTCAGGTTATTGTAGTCTCCAAATCATTCTACCTTGTCTGTGTTTACCTTGAATGTAAATTAATTGGAGAGAGCACTGGCAATATTTTTATGTATGACACAGCAGTGAATTCACTGCCAACACTGTATAGCCACCACAAAACAACTAAACATATACCTCCCCCAGCCCCAAACACCTCCAACTTATGTTATCACCACACAAAAACAGGTAGCAGGACAAGGAAGGCCTGATCAGGCCTTAACCCAAAATAACATTTTGCTTTGCTGGGTTAAATTATACATTCTGACATCAGGAACTGAAATTACCAGGCGGTTTTCCCTTGGGTTGCCCAGAGACTGGAGAATGAATCACGCCTGCTCTTGTGCTGCGCCTGGGACCACGGGGAATGGAGGATGGAAAGACCAGGATCTTTATTTTCCTGCTCAGATCTCTGTGGCTAGAGAGTCGTAGCCACGCTCTGGCTTTGCAGGAGCTGTGATGTGGCTGGTTGGTATTGCTGTCATCCTGCGTGCGGCAGAAACAGCCATCAGATTCCAACGGATGGATTTCCGCAGCCACAAAGGCATATTCACCGCTTCGCTTTGATCCTGGTGTGAATTCACAGCACTAGGGTTTCTCAAAATGTCACTGAAACTTTTTGAAATGAATTTGGCTTGAGAACAGTGCTCAACACAGGGCATTCTTTCCCTTGTCATTTTTGTTATTCACCAAGCAAAAAAAAAAAAAAAAAAAAAAAAAAAAAAAGTAGCCAGACCTTTTAAACATCTAAATACACAGAAAACACTCCCCAAGTAACTAAGATACCCTGCTCCTCCTCAGAGCTATTTAGCGCCTGACGCCCTGAAGTTAGCCTAAGTCTTAAATCTTACAAGAGAAAGAGCACCCAGACACTTCTTTTGCTTGCCTCTTTCATGTCTTTTTATACCTAAAATTCTTCTGGCATTTCGTTTCCACGGCGGTTGCTTTTCAACAACTTCTCCCTCTCTCAGGCCCCATTTTCCTCACCCCTTTATGCTGGTTAAATGCTCCCTACCTGGTGCAGCAGAGCTGCCTGCAGTTCCCCCTGCCAGACCCCTGCCCGCCCCCGTCCCTCCCCAGGGCAGCTCCTGCCGGGCTCCCTCTGCTCCTCTTCCTCTCCCAGAGCTCCCTCTGCCGTCGGCCGCAGCTGCGCTCCGGAGCGCGCTGTGCACCCCCAGCCCCGGC
>NW_010127138.1:1058-1819 GCF_000699245.1 Pterocles gutturalis | reverse complement strand
GGCCAGGCTGCGCTGCCCCGAGGCAGGAACAGGTGGCAAAGGGCTGACATCAGCCCAGGATGTGGATGCTGCGGGGCCAGCGGGAGCAGATGAACAGTCCCGCATGCTTCCCGGTGAGACACGCCCTGGCTAAAATTACCGACCCCGGGGCAGGGACACCAGCCTATTTTTAAAGCCCGAAGGAGCTGGATGCCACCAGTCGGTGTGGCGCAGGGCAGAGCTGGAGGGGCTGGGGCAGGGCTGCAGGCAGGGGATCTCTCCTGCCCTCTGCCAGCTCGGGAGAGGGCCAGGCCTGTGGCAGAGAGCCTGTGTGCCATGTCCCACGCTCCGTGGCTCCGCCAAGGCTCCTGCTGCACTGGGATTTTTTTGAGGGGCTTCACCCTCAGCAGTTTTCAGTGTACAGGACATGTCCCCTCTGCCTGCCCCGGAGCCTGGCTGCCAGTGGCCATGAACTTAAAGGCAGATGGTCACCCCTGGGCAGCAGGATGGGATCGCAGGAGCCCAGGATCTCTCCCTTTCCCAAAAAACCATTGCACTGCACCGGGACGATGGATGCCTCACTCTTCATCACCACCCCAAAGGCTCACCAGACACCCCATGGCTTGGTCCTGCAGCAGGGACACCCAGTGATGGCACCCCAGCTGTGCTCAGGCAGCGGGGTGCACCCAGCACCCCACAGCCCCTGGGCGGCCGGCTCAGCCCGGCACAGGGTGGGGACAATTCAAAAGCGATTAGCTGGGGCACCCCGGCACGGGGGTGCC
>NW_010127138.1:729-1035 GCF_000699245.1 Pterocles gutturalis | reverse complement strand
CGGGGCCACGCGGGTCCCTGCTGTGAGGGTCTCACACCAGCGTGTTGTCATGGGGGGGAGGGTGTAGGGTCAGGGGGGCTGTACCCATGGACGGGGTGTGAGCCCTGAGCTGGTGTCCCCCTGGGACATCGCCACAATGCCACTCCACGAGGATGTAGCTGGCTTGGGCACATGTGCTCGCCAGCAGCCTGGGCCCTCGCACCGGCACACTTAGCACCCCAGGGATGTCCCCTGCCTGGCACACACTCCCCTTGCACCAGGGATGTGACAGCCACGCAAGGCGTGATGCCAACCCAAGGCCTGGCA
>NW_010127138.1:231-621 GCF_000699245.1 Pterocles gutturalis | reverse complement strand
ACAAAGCACCGCTCCCCTCGCCCCCCTGGAACCACCCCAGGCTGTGGGGGGAGCAGGGCGTGGGACTGGGAGCCAGCCTGGCCAGGGACCGAGGATCCACGCAGGCAGCCAGCGAGGGGCCCATGCCGGGGGAATCCCAAAGGAGTCCTAGAGCCACGTCTTTGGTGCTGTTACAAGCCACTGAGGGATTTTCTGGGGTGGCCAGGCTCAGGGGGTGCCAGCTCAGGAGGGTATCTCCATGCCCGGGCCATGGGTGCAGGCTGGGGTGGGGATGCCTCTGCTCCCTCTGCCCCCTTCTCTCCCCCCAGCAAGCCACCTGTGTCACCAGGGGTGCTGGCAAAGGCCACCCCGCCGCACAAGCACATCTCTTGGCTGGGGAGGAGGGCCGCG
>NW_010127138.1:0-213 GCF_000699245.1 Pterocles gutturalis | reverse complement strand
ACAGCACCAGTTGTCACCATACAGCTCACCTTGTCCCCTGGGTCTTGGCCAGCCCTGGCCATGATTGCTGCACTGGGGCGGAGGGATGCTCCCCAGCCCTCAGGGAGACAGGGGCCACCCTGCAGCCACCTTAGTCTTGGTCACCTCGCAGGTCCCTCCAGCATTGCCAAGGCTGTCCTGGCAAGGTATCACCCTCAGGGTGCAGGATTTGTC
>NW_010127137.1:0-341 GCF_000699245.1 Pterocles gutturalis | reverse complement strand
CCACGGGGCCCCCAACATCTCCACGGGGTCTCCACGGGGCCCCCAACATCTCCAGGGGTTCTCCATGGGGTCCCCAACGTCACCACGGGTTCTCCATGGGGTCCCCAACATCTCCGTGGGGTCCCCAAGATCTCCATGGGGTCCCCAGTATCACCATGGGTTCTCCACGGGGTCTTCATGGTGTCCCCAACCACTCCAGGGTGTCCCCAAGGTGTCCCCAGTCCCTCGAGGCCATCTCCATGCTGGCCCCAACCGCTCCAGGATGTCTCCAACATGTCCCCAACCCCTCGAGGCCATCTCCAGGGTGTCTCCAGCCACTCTTGGAGGTCCCCAGGATGACC
>NW_010127136.1:0-1706 GCF_000699245.1 Pterocles gutturalis | reverse complement strand
GGCAATTCCTGGCGCCGGGATCGCCCCCAGGAAGCAGGAAGAATCCTCAGGGGAAAGGGAAACTCAGTTCTGGTACATGAATCAGTTTGAAAACTACAAACATCTAGACTATGCAATTATAGAAGCACAAGATTTTGCACGTACCAGCAGCTGTTGCTGTTTGCATATGCAAATTCTAAATAAGAGCCCCACAAGCACCATTATTATCTGCACTGTCTACTGGGATGAGTGGGTCCTGGGAACACACATGAAGAGACACAGATGTTCTGAGAGTGCAATAGCTTCTCTGAAGCTTTACAGTTTTTCACCTCTCTTTGTTTATGGTGCTTGAAAGTCAATTTTTCGTGTATCAAAGTTCTTCCTTTCAAGTTGGCCCTCTATCCTGGGCTCACAGTTTGTACCAAAAAAATCGAGATAATATATTACGTCTTTACCCAGTTGCCTTTCTCCCAGTGAAGAATTAATATTGTAGAAAGTTCCTTCAGCAGCTTGTAAAACCAGATGTACTGAGAAACCAATCTTACACTGGAAAAAGAAGGGCTTTTTACACAAAACAATTTCTCAGTGATTTCTGTGAATCTTTGTTAAGGTGGTTTGGCCATCCCTTTAACACACAGCAAGAGACAAAATTCCACAACTATAATGTGCCACAGAAGAAGAACAGAAGAGATCAAAGACGATTGCAATATCTTGCATATCCTGTACAAGAATGAAAGCAAGGAATTCCTTAAATACAATTTCCAGATCACCCTAGAAAATGGACCTATATCCCCTGGCCCTAGTACAGGGAATGAAGAGAAGTAAAAAAAAATCCCCACAATTAACAAAGGCAACAACAACAACAAAAACCTTGACAGCCATATTAACATACTATCTTGACAGCCATACTAACTTGAACTGAGGAGAGTAAATTTCCTTCTGATCTTAAATATGGAGAAAATTTGAAACCTAAAAATACAAGTAGGATACATCAATGAACCAGTTAGGAGAATTTAATTCCAGTGCAATTTGCTACTGTATTGTCTCCCCTTGGCCTTTAGTTCTAGTCATTTAAAAACTAAATTCTGCAACTGTGGAAGAGAAAGAATAGGAGAAAAAAACCTCCTTGGCTGCAGCAAATAACCAAGAAAGCTTTGAAGTTTAAGATTAAGACAAATAACAGTGGAAAATAGAGGCTGCCAAGATGACTTTCAGGACCCTTTAGATATACTGGAACATCGGACATCAATATGCTTACAATTCTTATGCAAGGAACTCTTGGACATATTTATATAACCACTTTCATAGGCTTATTTCAAGCTTCACCTGAAAACTGTTTAGATGCTTTGACTCCACTCTACTGAGAAATCATTTTAGAACCAAACTCACATTTTATTGCAGACGTCCTTCAAATCTACTCTAAATTATTTATGACCAGTTATAATCATTTATATGTTTTTAATATTATTAACAGAAGCATTTTTCCCCTTCAGTATGTTTATAGAAAATCACTCCATCTCCTCTCAATTTCAGCTGGACTACACTACACAGGCCATGTGTTGTGGTTTTACACAACACCGCTCACTCACCCTTCCCCCTCCCGAGGATGGACGAGAGAATTAAAGGTGTAAAGGGAGAAAGAGACTCCTCGGTTAAGAACAATTTAATAACTAAGCTGGAATAATATTGGAAATAATCATAATAATGATAATTATAATAATAGTAAT
>NW_010127135.1:28889-36494 GCF_000699245.1 Pterocles gutturalis | reverse complement strand
GAGTTCATAGTCACCTACTTCTTGGCAGAAGAGCGCGGAACAATGCGCCCAGACGCGGCCCGGCCCCTCCCTCTCCTTCCTCCTCCTCTCCCTCTCTCTAATGCGTTTACCCCCGGTGCAGCCCCCCCCGGAGGAAGGCGAGGGTCCGAAGGAGGGGCCGCAGGTGGGCAGGTGGAATTTCAGCGATTGTTTGTGTTAGCAGCTAAGCGCTCTCGAACAAGAGGAAAAAATAAACCGCAGCAGAAGAGGAAGGAAAAATAAATCGCTCACATCTGCCAGTTGTTTTCTTAAATCCTGGAAGAATGCACAAGGCTGCTACTTTTTTAAGAAACGGGCTTCCAGCACGCGCTTTCTGCTCCTTGGATATCTGTACGCATGGGTCTGCCCCGTGCTCCTCACCGGGGCCAAAAATGGGAGGTGAGGGGCAAGTCAGCTGAAAGCCCTGAGCAGTTTGCCTGAGGAAGGGCCAGTGGACCTCACTGCAATCGTGCTGAAAGGTGCCTGAACCCCTTCCTCAGAATCGATTTACTGATCATGCACTGCATATGGCCCTCGGTCATTTTCTTGCAGCAGCCCATGAATACCATCTTGCTTTTCCAGGGCAAAGAAATGACAACACGGGGAACAGTAAGCCACTAGACTGGGCCAGTGGAAGTTATCCGTGACACAGACAAGATATATTATTTTTTCTCCACACCTTTTGTTACCAGTTGAGTGCTGGAAAGACTGGTCAAAACATCAAAAAGTGAATCAGTCTGCTGACCTGAGAGCAGGGTCAAAAAGTGGCCCAAGAACCTGCTAAAAAGTCATATATTTTGTGGCTGAAACGATTACACTGTCATTAGAAATCACCCATGGACTCTTCTCATTAATCTGCACTGAGGAATCACTCACAGGGAGACATCAATCTTCTCGTGTTGGCATGATGTCAACACTCGGTGTTTGTCCTCAGAGAATAAGAGTTGGAAGAAACTCACTGCTGCTTTGGGAAAGTCAGGATTTCTTTGCTTGTAATGGATTCAGCATCTCTCTATGGAATTTTTTTATGAGAATCAGAGATTTCGACTGTGCAATTTGTTTCACCATATTTCATCACAAATAGGTCTTTCTATGCTTAAGCAGAAACACACAGGAAGGAAGGAAGGAAGCATCGGGATGCCTTCTGCATAGTGCTGCTGATTTATCTTGAAAAACTCAGTTCTCTGGACAGCCAGTAAAGTAAATGAGCTGCTTCTGCTATTTACAACATGCAAAATTAATAGAGGCAGGCCAGTTAACTTCTATAAACAGCTACTGTCCATGCACACTCTCCATGTTTCCAAATTGCATAAAAACAAAGCATAAATAATAGAGTTTCCCTAAGAGGAAAAAAAAAAAAAAGAAAAAAAAAAAAAGAAAAAACAAACCCAACCAGAAAACCAGAGCCCAAAACCAAGCATGTGTTCCAAAGCTGTATAGGTGGCACTCAGCTATAAAATAAGCCCCATTTTGTAGCAAAGGAATTGCTTCAGCGCACAGAGGCTGAGAACTGGTCTGTTAAAAGCGCTGGTGGCTCTGGGTATGCCATTTGTTCCTGTTTGATTTCCAGAAGCACTGATTTCCAGCTGCTGCAAATGAGTGTGAAGGGAGCTGTGCACCCTCAGCACATGGGAAAAGACGCCCTCCTTGAAGGTGAAGCTGGACACGGCAAAACTGAAAGCCTGAAGGATGAGGTGATATTTACTGAAAAAAGTGCCACCAGGCCCAGCTCGATGAACCGGACCTCTGGCCTTGCTCCCCAAGAGCCAGCCTCCTGTTTCCCCCCATTAAGGGTAGCAAAATCCACTCCTGAGTATCTTGCTAGAAGTCACACAGCAAATCGGTGTCATGGCCAGAAATAGAACCAGATCTCATCATCCTTCAGCTGTAAGCCCAACCCATGTATATTACATTATTGTATGTAATGGAGGAATTTCATCCAAAATCCCGTTTGTTTCAATGAGACTTTGCAGAACAGCACACGCATTGTTACAGTTCCATTAACGCCACTGGAAATAAAGGATGAAAGATGTACATTGGAGTGTACAATACATTTATTATACAAAATTACAGCAAAAGGTTGACACTTAGGGCTGGATTCAATTTTGAAAAATCCATTTGGGAGCCTTGTGGGCTTCAGTGGCACGGAAGCCAGGCACAGTGTTTTATTGAACCCAGCACTCCATCCTTAGGCTACCGCAATTTTTCCATTTTGTCAGCCAAATGCATACAGGGCGAGGACACCCCGAGGCATCTACAGCAGCCTGAAGGTTAAAATGTCAAACTTTTTCCGCATGCAGTTCTACACAGTAAGACTACTATAACATTGCCACTGCCCCATTTGCCGGGGTTTTCACTCAAGGTTCCTCCAGAGCCATTATGATGTTAATGAGAGAACTGTAATGATGCCATTCACATTATAACAAGCCTGATGTGATGTAATTGAAAAAGGCTCTTTATACAGTTCCAGAACCCTCTAAAAACCCAAACTTAAATATCAAATGCCTGTGACAATAATGCTGCAGGTCTCACCAGCATCGATAAAGACAAGGGGATAGGCTTAAGGCAACTACTCCTTTCTTTACTCCTGGGTTTATACCCAGGTATTGCAGCGGTGTCAGTCTTTGTCATACATTCTGGAGCGTTTCCATTGCATAACAACACAACTTCAGAAGAGAATAATGTTTCTTAACTGTACTATACTTTTGTTAACATCTGGATTGCAGTGCTTAGAAAACACAATTGCTATCATTTTGGTAGCTGTTACCTTTCTGGCGTTACAGAAAATGCCCACTGCAGAAGCCGTCAGAAATCCCACTGCACAATCCCTGCACGCAGGCTGTGCAAACCCACAGCCTAAGAAAGCAAGTGACAGCTGTAGAGAGGATGGGGAAAGGCACAATCACATAACCAGACTGGTGAACATAGATTAAAAAATAACAAAAACCAACTGTATCACACTTAAACAATTCCAGTATAGCCTTATCTACTCCTTATGGTTGCTGCAACAAAGTTTGGTGTTGCCAACGTAGCTGAGGGAGACAGGGCATCCTCTGGGCAAGAGTGTCATGGAGGAGGGTGTAAAGGCTCCCCTGGGAGCGGCAGATAAATGCACAAGGACATCAGCATCACTAGCAAAGAGACCAGAGCCATATAGGAGAGACAAGGATGGAGCGATGACAGCAAAGGCAGAGTTGTGACAACCTAGCACGTGAAAATAAAAGATTAGATGCAGGCGAATAAGGAGGAAAGGCAGGAGGTGGATTGGCTCTGACCACAGCAGCGGACAGGGAAGAGGATGTTGGGAGCTTGTGTTTAAAGAGATCAAACTGGCTGATACGTCCCAAGTTCAAGGAGGAGGAAGTTACAGAGATAGGAGATAACAATGGCCTCGATTAAAACGTTTATTGTTTGGATAGATATGTGTGGAGTTGTAGTAATGTTATGAATGAAGCAGTGGGAATGCTGGGGACACTGAATGGCAGCACACTGGGCAGCCCAGTCACAGTAAATGAAAGCAAAGAGTCAAAGACGATCCCTGCGCTCGGGGCTCTGGAGGCAGGGTGAGCGGCAAGGCTGCAAGACATGGGAAAGCACCTGGAATTGGCCATGCTGGATTCAAACTGAAAATGGGACTTCCAAGAGACAGGCCATGGTTTGGGAGCAGACAGAGAGAGATATCTCCTCTTGTTGATATAAAACAGCTGCGAAGAACGGCAGCATCTCATCATGCCAGTGCAGAGCGGTCCAGGAGCTGCGGTGAGGGAGATGCTGAGCTGCAAGCTGGGGACTGCAGGGAGGAGGCAGAGAGAAGAGGGCAATGAGGACAGGTGGCAGCGAGGTGGTGCGGGCCCTGGGTAATGATCATTTTCTGTATTTTCTGTTCCTTCAACTGGATCTCATGTCGGAAACATATCTAACATAAGCACGATGCAGGTTGAAGCAAGAGGGTTAAGGCTGGCTGAAATAACCAGACTGGTAGAACAACAGGTCTGTGTGCCAACGGGGTCAATTCAGCCCTTCAGAGGTATAGATCAACTCTAGACCTGCCAAGTCTAGTGTTTTTCCCTGTATTTCTTGGCCCTCACTTCAGGGAATTTCAAGGAATCCACTGTTTTTTTATTTTTGCCTTTTTTTTTTTTTTCCCTTCTTTTTCTAGAGCTGGACTTACTGTTTGGTAGAAAAGGATTTAACTTGAAACCAGAAATTGATTTCTGTGTCAAGATAAACGATTCCATGAAAATATCATGGTATCTTCATTTAACTTCTGTCCTAATTTAGATTATACAACTCCAGATGCTTGAGTGTCTCTTTCTTAAGACAGAATTCCAAGCAAATATTTCTCTAACTTTCCTAATTCCCACACACTAGTTTTTTTTTTTTCTTTTCATTCTTTTTAGTTGAATTTTTCCCAGAAAGACTTCTTGGAGTTACTCTGTCCCAGTTTGTCAGGGTCCCCTAATTTGCTTAGCAGGCAATTTTCAAAAAAAAAAAAAAAAGTAAAAGAAAAAAGAAAATATTCTTTTGAATCATTAACAGTTCTGCCTTCTCCTGTATCTGGTCTCTGTGAAGCAGAACTAGAGGAGGTTTCTATGCTGACACAAAAGAGGTTTCCTCTTTTATTTCTTTGTAGGTATAAGTCACCTATCAGTATTCTTGGTAGCCTATATGCAATGGACTTTTAAATGGTGGCTCTAACAGTTATAGTTTGCACTAGAATTGATGCAAATATATAAAGATATAAGCAAATTTGCCTTTTTTTTTTTTTTTTTTTTTTGACACAGGGCTCTGGCAGATAGGAGAAAAGGTGACATCAAGTTTACTGCAGCCATCTCCTGCAGGCGACTTTGCCTGTTCTGCTGGAGGAGAACAATAAAGCCCCATGGTATTTATTTCAGTAAGCATAAATATTTTTTCCAGTGTTCTTAGCCAAGACGTCTCATATGCTCTCTGCCTCCACCCCGCTGGTGGCTGCGTGGCCCTGCTAGACATACAAAGCCCCATCCAGGATCCACTTAGCTCAGTGGGAGTTCAGTTTGCAAAACACTTCAGTATCCTGAGGGTAAAAGGTTCTCCTCTTGCTGCAAACTAGAACTGACAGTGCTCCTGATTAGTTAACCTTTGCACAGGGTTTTGACACCAAAATAGGTGCTAGATGTTATTATTGGGACCGAAGTCAGACAGAAAAAAAGGGTCCCAGCAGTCAGGCAGAGCTGAGAAAGCAAAGCCCTTCTCTTACATAAGGAGACTTCCCGAATCAGGAGGCAGTTCTTGTCACTTGCTCTTTACAAAGAGGTACCAATTAAAACCACTTTCCCACTTCACTTTCACTCCCGTGCAGCAGCGCGTGCATGTCACTGGCACCGTAAATTAGATGGTTTCTGGGGTTAATTATATTGCCTTCTTCACTTTTTGTCTGCTGAAGAAAGTAAACAAAACAAACAAAAAAGTGTTTTGGAACAAAGAGCGAGTTGTCTCCCACTTTGCTGTGTGCTACTTTCCATGAAGAATGAGAGCTATTATTATTCTTTTACAAGTTTCCTTCTAAGGGAAATAAACACCAAAGGTAGGATTCCAAGGAAATGACTCACAAATATTGGCAACAGGCTCTGAAAATTGGATCCAGTCTTTGCAAAAGCCTTTAGCAGAATACTAACCCCTCTTATTGCAAAATAAACTTTTCCCAGACGAGCTGCACATCAGCTCTGTGCGTTTGCATGTGTGTCTATGTGTTAGGAAGCTGAGACAGGAGCAGAACCCATTTCTCACGTCTCCCCCTCTTCCCCCCGGGGCACCGCTTCTGATGCCATTTTTAGCTGGAAGCTGGAAATTTTTAATAACTGACTGAGTCATCCTCAGGAGAAGGAGGGAAAGGGATGTGCCTCACCTTGCCGCACAGCGTGCTGCCCGCCGGCTGCCCCTGCCTGCACGGACCCCTGAGAGAGCCGGGACAGGCAGACCATCTACTACAGGCTGATCTACAAGAGCTGGCAGGAGCCTCTGTCCTCCAGCTGTAAAAATGAGGGGCAGAGCGGGGAAGGGATATTTTTTTTTTTTTCCCCAATCCCCTGACATTGCGTTGAATTCAGCAGGGCAGGATCAGCCTCTAATAATCTGGGTTCAGTCACCGAGTTACCCTTTCAGATGTGCAGAAGGTAACTGTGTGCCGTGACTCATATTTTATTTCTTAATCCGGAACCCCAGGAACCAGGAATGCAGACATTGAAAAATCAGACAGCTGAGCAAAATCAGTGTGGCAGGATTACCATCTGCAAACAGAACAATCTACTTTGCATATTTATTTCTCAGCTGTCTAAAATTTTGAATGATAAATGCATATTCTGTATCACTTGTAATGCACACGTTCTAAAACGCTTGTGCTCTCTCATGTTTGTTTGGGGGCTTGTTTGTTTGTTTTGTTTTTGATGATGTAAATCTGGTTAGACAAGAGCAACAAAAAGTGCAAACCTTACCTTCCTGTGTCACTTGCTTCTCCTTAGACATGCCTTTTCAATGAAAGAAGCCGGTCCCCTTATTCATTTCCTTTGCAAATTCCCATTTAACCACTCTGCATCAAGATGTAACAAACAGGGATGCTGGTCCAGAATCGGATTTTTTTTTAGAAAGTCCCTTTACAGTGTGCCTAAAACCGATTGGCAGCCAAGTACCTACTTAAGACACTAAAGGCTGCATTAGTGGAAGTTTTGCGTCTGGTTCAAGGTCTTCAGCATTGGCAGGTAATTTCTTAGCCTGTAATTCACTAAGTGCCCAACAGACACTTCTTCCAACAGGACCTCTAAGGACGAGTGATGTTTATATACTGTCTGAGACATCTGAATTGTGCTGAACTCCAGCCATCGCTCAACCAGTTATAACCAGCTGTCGAGGCTGGGAAGGGAACCAGGATAAACCAGTGTGGTGTCGCCTTCCCGAATCTGCTGGCAGGGTGGCACCGCGAGCTGGGAGGTAGGAGCTGCTCGGCCCCTGCCTCAGTGCTGTGTTCATGGGTGATTTTCACATTCGTAATTGCACAGCCAGTCATCTGAGTGACAAGAAGAGATTGTCTGGGAAGTGGCGGCTGCAGCAGGGAAGGAGATGCAGGGGGGCAAATACCAAGCCAAGGAGGGGGTGAAACAGGAACACGAGTGGAAAGAGAGAAGAAAGGCAAAAAGGCAGCAGAGTCTTGTTATTTCCCAGGCTTTTCATCCTGTGATCTGTGGACTACATAAAGGAGAAGAAATGACCCATTGCTAGGAATACACTCATTATGCTAGCACGTGACAGAAAACATGTAGTTATCCACAAGCCAAAAATCACGGTAGTCAACTGGCCTACACCTCTTCAGCCTCTTACGGTGCACAGCTTTTCCCGTTTTCTAGAAGCCCCTCTGAGGCAGCCAGCACAGCCGCAACCATGCGAGGCCAGCCAGGATGGGATCCGTGCCTGGCACTGCCGCTTCGCCACCCCTCTGCTCTGCAAAGACGGAGCGGGGAATAGCGCTGCTGACCTGCCGGCTGGGTGGAAGCACCATCCCAGGAAGAGGGAAGGGAAGGGAAGGGAAGGGAAGGGAAGGGAAGGGAAGGGGAG